>NW_015388348.1:104175-121889 GCF_001527695.2 Protobothrops mucrosquamatus | reverse complement strand
TACTTAAAATCGTCCCTAAATAAAATCCTCCTTAGGTCAGGCCCGCTTGCTGGAAAAGCCATGTCTTGAGGGCGCGGCGGAAAGTGAGGAGATCCGGAATCATCCGGATCTCGGGGGGTAGTTCGTTCCAGAGGGTGGGGGCACCCACAGAGAAGGCCCTCCCCCTGGGGGTCGCCAGCCGACACTGTTTGGCCGACTGTTTGGCCGAGGTCATAAAGTTGCCATAGTTGCCCACCCCCTCTTTAGGCCAATCTCTCAGTCATACTGAGCTACGTGCCTCTCTCCTTTCAGCTTGCCACATACAGCCATTGTGTTGCAGTGGGGAAGGTATCTCACTGGGAGTGAGAAGAACCCAGTTCTAGTCCCTCCCTCAGCCATGGAATCTCATAGAGCAGTGGTGGTGAACCTATGGCACGGGTGCCAGAGGCGGCACTGGGAGCCCTCTCTGTGGGCACACGTGCCGTTGCCCCGGCCTTGCCTCCTCCCGCAACCCCCTCCTCTCCAGCAGCCCCCCTGAAGGAGAGTCGTCCCCGAGCATGGCCCACACGGAGCAGCGCAGCCAAGGACAGGGCAGCCAGGCAGTGTAGACAAGACTCTGCCCTCACATCCCATCATGCAGTTGATGCTGCAGGGCGTGGGCAGAGGGTGTGGCTGCCATAGCACTGCTGGGTTGCCTGGGCGATCTGCAGTGGGCCCTAGAGACGGTGAGTGGTCCTGTGGGCAGGCGGGGCAGGAAATGGGGGGGCAGAGCGGGGGCGGGGCAGGGGGTGGAGCAGAGGCGGGGCCAGTTTTTGGGTACTTGGTCTCTAAAAGGTTCGCCATCACTGTCATAGAGCAACCTTGGGCCAGTCCTTCTCTTTCAACTCAACCTACCGTGGGAGAATGGACTGCTATATACGCCACCTTGAGCTCCTCTATGAAAAACAGGGTGTAAATCTAAGCATCAGTAAAACCACCTAGTGTGTGGAAATGGAAGATGCCAGAATGGATTCCCACCACAAGAGTCGATACCTGCTCCATCATCTGATGCGATGGTCTCTGTGAGCTCTTTCACCTGCTCTAGACCAGGAGTATTATCCTCCATCTTGCTGTCTTCTAGCAGAGACGTTTCCTTGTCTTCCACACCGTTCTCTGGAAAAGTGGTCGGGCTGCTGCCGTTGCCCACCGAGGGGCTACTTGGCTTGTTAGCCTTTTGCTGCATTAACTGCAGAGCGGCCAACTTCATGAACATAAGATACCTGTTGCAGACGGGGAAAGAAGAAAAGAAGAGGAGCTGACTTGATCTGTAAAGATGGCGGAAGGAGCAGGCCACACTGAGCCACGAAGAATCCTGACCCTTTGGAGAACATTAGGAGCCTACAAGGACATCCCAGAAAAGGGTGGAGCTACAAGGATTCGGATTATATGGTTTTGTAACTCTGCAAGATTTTAAGGATGGGAATAAGCATTGACAGGATCCTTCCATCCCCCATAAAACACACACACACACACACTTTTTTGGGGTGGGGGAATGGAGAAGCCAGCTCAAAATCAAGCTGCAGATTTTCAGGATCAAAGCCATTAAATCTCAGGGGTGCAATTTCTTAGCTTTCCTAAAATCCACAGCAAACAGACCTCACTGTTTTTAGGGTACTTCTGAACACGACAAACCAGAAAATCTCTATTAAAAAAATAATATATATATATATAAAAACCAAGGCGAATTATTCCGGTGGGTAAACTAGTAACACGGTTAGTTGTTAAATGAATCTGGCTTCCCCCTTGACTTCGCTTGTCAGAAGGTTGCGGAAAGTGATCACATGACCCCGGGCCACTGCAATCGTCATAAATATGAGCCAACAGCCAAGTGTTCAAATTCTAATCATGTGACTATGGGGATGCTACAACAGTCTTATATGTGAAAAATGTTCACAAGTCAGTGCCATTGTAACTTTGATCACTAAATGATTGTTAAATCGAGGACTACCTGTACATTATTAATTAACTCTAGGAACCCTTGCATTTTTAAAAATGGCAGTAAGTTTGAAGTAAAATCTACTTTTCCCTATATCTGAATTCTGGGCCAGTTAGCAAGGATTTTGCTTCCACCACAGTAACACAATCAGAAGTGTAGAAATAGCATAACTTTGCCGATTCTTCCACCTTTTAGACCCTCTGCTTAAAACAAGGTGTTCTTTGTCTCCAACCTGTTTGTAACCCCCTTGCTCCATTGTTTGGTGTGGCTGTGCCTATGCTCACTGGAGCATGGGTTTGTTACCCCCTTGGGCCACTTCTCAGCTGCAACAGTAAGATTTTACCCTTTTAATGTTTTACTGGAGCGACTGAAAAAAGCCGCCGTGAAGACAGGAATGAATGGAGAAACATTTCTGAAATTGGAGCCTTTTAACTGCCAATTTCACAAATGGATTTAAAAAGCAGGGGTCCCCCCCCCAAAAAAACCCACCCACAAAATGGCTGCTGCACCCATAAGAATGAAGCCACACCCCTTTTTAAGTGTGTCCAAAGGAGGCGTGGCTTTGATCACATGGTTGCAGCTGGATTTTTCTGACTCAGCACTAAGGATGCCCCTGTGAAAAGACACAGCACAATATGATGCAGCCGAGAAATCACATCCGATCTAGAGGATTGCTTGCTTGCTTACTAGTTTTTTTTAATCCACTTGTGCTAACTGAATTTAGAAAATTAATCTGTCACCTAATATTGAAACCAGGCGTGCAGATGGACCCCAAAGATGTCAGCTTTCCTGATACTTTCAGGTGCATGAGACACAGTGAACGTGCCCCTTCTCGTTCTTGAATTTTCCAGAAAGTATTGTGCTCAAATGTTCACAGTTACATTTTAAGGGCAGGTTTAAAATTATTTTAGTTTCCCAGACTTTTAAGGGATAATTTTAAAAATACTGCTTCAAAAATATAAAACCACTGTTCTGTATATTGATTTATCTAAACATGGCTATTTTATTAAATAAACAACAGCCAATTTATATTCAGTTGCAGTGCCAGAATGTCTTGAATTTATGGGGAAAGTCATTTAAATAAACCTTGCTAGAGTAGACAACCAGGCTCAATTTGAGAAGGTTAAGCTTAGAGCTTTGCAGAGGAAAATTTGCTAACAAATGAATATCTGGAGCCTTTGTTTTTGAAAAGCGTTATATATGAAAGGTGTCCATTTTTAAGAAATACTGATTGAACTCAAATGTTGTTGGTAATATATTTTGTACACTGCCTTTGGGAAAAGGTGTCAGGAAATCATATAACTTCCAATGTTGGAGCATTCCAGAAGTGGTGAATGCTCCAACACTGGAAGTTTTTAAGAAGAAACTGGACAGCCATTTGTCCGAAATAGTATAGGCCAGTGGTGGCAAATCTATGGCACGGGTGCCAGAGGCGGCACTCAGAGCTCTCTCTGTGGGCACGCGCGCCGTCGCCCCAATCCTAGGCCTTCAGCTGGGTTTTATAAAACCTTTTCGCTTTAGGCCTCCACCGCCGTGTACAAAAAAAAAAAGTTCAATCAATCAGTCAATTTCAACTTCTCGCGGAAAAAAAAAGATCTTGCAAAGTTGGAATTGATTGATTGAACTTTTTAGTCCCACCCGTTACCATCGCAGCCACGCCCACCCAATGGGCCACACCCAGCTAATGGGGCGCACCCACCCGGCACCCGACGATGCATAAGTGGGTTTTGGGTTGCAGTTTGGGCACTCAGTCTCTAAAAGGTTCGCCATCACTGGTATAGGGTTTC
Source organism: Protobothrops mucrosquamatus (assembly GCF_001527695.2). Classification (NCBI taxonomy): domain Eukaryota; kingdom Metazoa; phylum Chordata; class Lepidosauria; order Squamata; family Viperidae; genus Protobothrops; species Protobothrops mucrosquamatus. Next base: position 118,148 of record NW_015388348.1, on the reverse strand, counting down.
CTGCCTGAGCAGGGGGTTGGACTAGATGGCCTCCAAGGTCCCTTCCAACTTTATCATTATTATTATTATTATATAAAAACATTTTTAATTATCAATTTTATATTTCCTCCCTTTGCTATGTAATTATAAATTTAACAATACACACAGGCAAAACCTGTAAAATAATGTATTTCTGATGGGGTTTTCCCTCTTAGGCTTCTTTTTCATTATCTTTTGAGTTAATGACTTTAAAATTTAATTGCTTTGTGAGCTTCCAGGAAGCTTCAGCTGGTATTTAGGCAACGAACATTTTCGAAATAGAAATGCCCCCTTAAGATCTGTGAACAGTTAGCCTAACTACTGCACAATTAAGAGAGGTCCAAATGTATCCTAAACAAAACCTCAACTATAACCCTGCAACTCCTAATCAAGGAGAACAGAGGTAGTCCTCAAGTTACCACCACTCATTTAGCGACTGTTCAAAATTACAACAAAACTGAAGAAAGTGACTTGTGACTTCACACTTATGACCACTGCAGCATCCCCATGACCAAAATTCAGGCCCATGGCAACCAGCATATATTTACAATGGTTGCGGCATTTTGGGATCACCTGATCATCATTTGTAACCTTCCCAGCCAATTACTGACAAACAAAGACAATAGTGGAAGCTGGATTGCTTAAGGACCGCCTGATTATATTTAACAGCTGCAGAGATTAGCTTAATAACTGTTGCAAAGAAGGTCATAAAAATCAGTCGTGACTCTCTTAGCAACTGCCTTGCTTAGCAACGGGAAAATCCTGTTGTGGTTATAAGTCAAGCACTACCTGTAATTGGGTTCGTAACAATAAACTAGATTAAAATGAGATTGGGAGATTGAACATGTTGCACCAGCTACACATTGCTTTAAGCTATGATTTAGTTTATTTTGGGTGCAGCATGTTTGCTAGCCTAGATTCAAAGTTTGGGACATTAGGTGAACTCCATCAAAGAGTAACAAAGGCAATAGAAAGCTCAAAGGATTCCTAGACCTTCTTCTACTCCCTTAATGTTGAAAAAAATGCCTTGGAGGTCCAACATGGCAAGTATGGAGTAAATTATTATTTATTATTTAGCTATTACATTTTTATTGCCTCCTCCCTCCGAGAACTCAAGGGAGGTCTTTCTTAATTTGACTTCCACAACATTTTTGGGATGTAGGTCCAACAGAAATGCTGGCTATTTTCTGACAACGCGTTTAATATCTGAAATAACCCATTCTCAAGGTTTGCGCAATAGATGCACCCCTCAGCTAACAAAAATGACTGAATTCACACAACCTGCTAGGTCACCAAAGAACTGGGGATTAAGATAAGCCACACATAGGATGCCGTGCGAATGCAACTGCTAAGTCTTAATCTGATTATTAATTAAGCTGAGTCTCCTTGCTGAATGGGGATCTGAAACTGGAATTCTTTGGTCTGTGTTCAATAACTTCACCTCACAAAACTACACTGGTGCTGAAGTTGGCTGGTGTCTTGACATTTTGTGGGGAACCCTGAGGGGTGGAAAGGAAGCTATTTTTTTCTTAAAATAAAATTGAAGGCTTCTGAAAAGTTGTGAAGAAAACCTTGTGCCAACTAGCCTGAGGCCCCAATAGGGCTGTGGCACTTGGGCGGTGGCTGATAGAAAACACCCTTCCTATGAGGCCTTTTCTCCCTCCCTCTCCTTTCCTGCTTAGTTTTAATTTAATTGAATTTTGAACCTATGATCCTTACTTGTTGTTTTAATGTTTTCATAAGTACGAATTAACTGAATGTCTGTAAGCCACCTGGAGTTGCCTCTGACGAGATGGGCGGCATGCAGGTTTAATTAATAATAAATAAATAGTGTTATCTATTCAAGCAAACAGTACAGGTAGTCCTCAAGTTACAGCCATTCGTTTAGCGACCATTTGAAGTTACAAGGACACTGGAAAAAACTGACTTATAATTGTCTTTCATATTTGCAACGGTTGCATCATCCCCGCGGTTACGTGATCAAAATTAGGACGCTTGGCAACTGGAATGTATTTATGACAGTTGCAATGTCCCGGGGTCATACGACCCCCCTCTTGCGACCTTCTGACAGGCAAAGTCAATGGGGAAGCCAGATTCACTTAACAACCATGGTAAGTCGTCAACTTACAACCTCCACTGAGCCCAAAATTTCTGTTGCTAAGTGAGACATTTGGTAAGTGAGTTTTGCCCCATTTTATGACCTTTCTTGCCACAGCGGTTAAGGGAAGCACTGCAGTTGTTAAGTTAGTAACCCAGTTGTCAAGTGAATTTGGCTTCCTCATTGACTTTGCTTGTCAGACGGGTCACAAAAGCTGAACACATCATCCCGGGACACTGCAACCGCCGTAAGTACGAGTCAGTTGTCAAGCAGCTGAATTTTGATCATGTGACCATGGGAATGTCTGAAGGTAGGACAAGACGCAACGGATGGAAACTAATCAAGGAGAGAAGCAACCTAGAACTAAGGAGAAACTTCCTGACAGTTAGAACAATTAACCAGTGGAACAACCTGCCTCCAGAAGCGGTGAATGCTCCAACAATGGAAGTTTTTAAGAAGAGACTGGACAGCCATTTGTCAGAAATGGTATAGGGTTTCCTGCCTGAGCAGGGGGTTGGACTAGATGACGTCCAAGATCCCTTCCAACTTTATTATTATTATTAGTTGTAAATATGAAAAATGGTCATGAGTCGCTTTTTTCAATGACCTTGTAACTTTGAACGGTCACTAAACGAACTGTTGTAAGACGAGGACTACTTGTACTAACTTAACCGTAGTGATTCACTTAACAATTGTGGCAAGGAAAGTTGTAAAATGGGGCAAAATCCACTCATTCACTTAGTCCTGCTTAGACTAAATGGCCATTTTGGGCTCAACCGCGGTCACCTGTAGTAAGACGGGAGCAAAACCAGGGAGCGAAAGAGAAAGAAATACCAAGGGGATTCACCTATGTTCCACAAAGGCGTCAACCAGTTCTTGCCGGAGACAACAAAGCTTGTGTCGATGCTGCTTGGGGAAGCCCATCTTCTGACATTCTTCGGGCATTTCTTCCCCCTCCACCGGTAGAAAATTCAGGTCGGGGGGAAAGGTGCGGAGCAAGTCAAGGATGTAATGGCGCCCGTCGTTGCCAATTATCCCCTTGCATTCCACAGATGAACATAACTCCACCTCCTCGCTCTTGTCGTTGAGGACCAGGTGCTTCTGGATCTTCAACGGGCGGCTGGTTTTCTCCAGCAGCTCCAGGTACTTGGGGTGGGAGACAACTGTCTTGCCAAAGTCTATGGAGCCGTAGATGACGCTCTGTTCCTGCTCCCGTTCCAGAATGCCTGGAATGATGGACTGAGCTGTCACCCGGTACCCCCGGTAGTCCACCACCACTGTGCCCAGTGTGTATAGTCCTTCAATGTCCACAGCATTGTATGTCCGGACCCCATTGAGGTCATTGGTTGGGGCCACGTAAGCAGCCACATCTCCTCCAAAGTCCTTATAGTGGTCCCGGACGTCAAAACCCAGGCTGAAGAAGATGTTGTTCCAGATAAACATCTGCATCTTGGTTTCCTCGCTCGGATTGATGGCCATCACGTTGCCATCAATGACTGCCATTGCGCCTCTGGTGGCCGCTGCGGTGAAGTCACTGTGAACCTGGGAAGGGCAAAACAATCAAATGATGACTAGATTACGAGAACAGTGACATTCCTTAATTTAGGCATGTCTAGTTTCCAAGTACTGGAAGTCCTCGATTTACAAAGTTCATTCAGTGACTGTTCGAAGTTACAAGTTCCTTCCTTCCTTCCTTCCCCTCCCTCCCACCCTCACCTTTTAATTTCAGTTTTATTTTTAAGCAACTCAAGGTGGCATATAACCTTCCATTTTCCCTACAACAATCCTTTGTTTATACTGTGATTTTTATACCTGTTTTGATTTATTTGCATTTATATGCTTGATTTTTTTTCATTCTTGTAATTGTACATTTAAAAAACAACAACATTAAAAAAGTAATCCTCCCAGATATACCAAGATCACAATGAAAACAGAAAAGCTTTTTCTTGGATTCCGCCCTGTCAAGCTACAGCACATAACACAGAAAATATTATCATGAAATAACATTTTGAAAAAGGGAACCTCATTTTAATTTTTCTTATTGTTTACATTCTAAGCCAAGGTTGCCTACCCCTGTTCTAGGCCTCCAATATATAGACCCAGGGTCAGGAACTAGGGCCCTAACGCTAACTGAAGAAGACTAAATTGTTCACTGCATCAACAACAGGAATTTAGAAGCTGGTGTGATTCATCTAGCTCAGTGCTTTTCAATCTTGGCAACCGTAAGACGCATGGACTTCTAATCCCAAAATTCTGGCTGTGGATGAACTTCTACTATACGTGTACTTCTACTGCCATGCCAGCTAGGGAATTCTGGGAGTTGAAGTCCACAAATCTTAAAGGTGCCAGTTGCCAAGGTTGAGAAAGACTGAACTAGCTTAACTCTTCCTACAGCTGAAGCTGGTCGCCTGGTGGCTTCCAGATGTATGTAATTTCACCTTCCACCGATTCCAACCAGCATAGTCTGAGCAAGGTCTTGTAAAAGTTGCAATCCAGTGGTTTTAGGCTGCAAATTCTTGGCCTACCTTGACTGGTAGTGGCCATTACTATTCCCTCAAAGTCTTCCTGGAGACACTATTGACTGAACTTTGGACAAAGTAGCAGTTCTGATGCTAAGCTAGGATTCTGCTCTTTTGCTCTCAGTCAGGCAGACTATTTGCATCTCCCATTATCTGGAATTTAACTAGGGAAGCTAAGGATTAACCTTAGAACTTTTGGTGTGCTAAATTACAAACCACTAACCTTTGACCGCTAACTTATGATCTCTTTCTTAATGGGAATCTCAGGAATTTAGGACTAAAACAGCCACAGTCATGTCTTATGCAAGAAATATCCAGCCTTTTGCAATTTACCTTTGCTTTCAGCAATAGAGTGCTTATTTCAACCGACTTCTGGAAGGGGATTAGTCGTGTAAACTTTAATTATTGACCAAAGGAAGTAAATTAATCTTGTAGGGCTGGCAATTCTACTACTGTGTCTTGCCTTAAACCAGATTCCACGGTCTTGCTGAAAAGCAGCCTCACCAGACAGCTGTCAGGTTTCCCTTTAGTATTTCTAAGCACTGAGCACAAAAAATAAAATTTGCCTTAGGTGTCATCCTTCCTAACGATAAGGACTAGAAACTTGTGATTGTGCTTTTTTTTTTTGTCTCTTTCTGGATTTGTCTATTTCCCTGCGGGGTTTGAAATTTACCTTAAAGATCGCTCGTTCCCTCAACAACCTTTCCGGCAGATTTTTTCGCGGCAGTTCTCGGGTTGTCTGCAATTCCTCATTCCAATCTCTGGTCTGAAAGGAGATTAGAGAAGAGGCTAAATATATTAAATGCAAGCACACAAAGAAACCAACTTTCCAATGTCGGGCAGAAATACAGAAGACAACAATCTGGTATTCTCTCTGGTTCACTGAATGCTTCTGGCTGTCTGAAACCACATTTCCCTTTTGAGCTGAGCTCTTGCATTTTATTCTGCCGTATTAACCAGGATTATCTGTGCCTTGCCAGTTCAAATGGATCAGGAAATGGTGGCTTCTCAGCAGTAAAACCAGGCACCTGGCTCATTTGCAATAGAAGAATTTGTGAGCTTTTAATTCGTTTTTTTTAATTTATATATCAAATTTAGAAAAAAAAACCATCTCACTCACAGAGCAACTTTTATTTTAAAAAGGCTGGAACTGATAATATAATAATCTATATTATTACCTTGTGTGTAAACATAATTTAGCAGCTCTTAAAATACTACAGCAAATTGTTTGAGTAATTTGAAGAGAGCGGGCATATGTCATTTAAATTCAATTTGCGTTGATTTCTATAATTTGTATTATTGTAAGTTGACACAAATGACGCAGATTCACAAAGATGAAAAAAAAATCCAGACTACATCAAAAACAACAAATGGTATGTTAAATGTGAACAGTATCCAAATGAGAAATGTATGCTAACCCAAGATCTGTTAAAACAATGATTTATTGGGTGTGAACATATAATGTACTTTATTTGCTAAGCAATTTTAAAGGGTCAGTGTTTTTTTTAAAAAAATAGGATTTTAGTCCTTAAAAGGGCTTCTCAAAGCACTTGACAAAATGGAAGATATAACAAACACTTCAACAAAGACCTTAAAATGAAACTGAGGTGAGTTACAACCTTAAATCATGCATTAAAAGCACCTTTCAAGACTGCAAAGAACTGTTAAGGTGTGTCAAAATAAACAGATGAAACCGTTCAAAACAAAAATAGTTATTTCAGTACGGTAAAACTGTGGGCTTTTTTGTCTATGGAGATTCTCAATCACCCAGGTCATGTTGTCGCAAAGGTGCTTTTCCAAAAGGCAATTCAACTGGACTTTCTTGTTTTCTTTCCTTGAAAACGTTTCGCTTCTCAGCCAAGAAGCTTCTTCAGTTCTGACTGAATGGTGGGGAATAGAAGGATTTATATTCTTTGCAGTCATCTGGTCGTTAGTGCTCTGAAGGTCAGTTGTTAGCTCTCTGAGAGTCGTTGAGGCCTCTGGGAATTATCTGTACTCTCAGGGTCATCTGAATCAGAGCGCAAATGAGCGTGGAACCTTCTTGGGACTACTGAAAAGACTGTGTTTAAACAAGAAGTGGTGTTGTATTCCCCACCCCAATTCAATTTTCACAGATATAGCCTCTTTGATCCCCCTTTCTGAGCTGTAGTGGCGCAGTGATTAGACTGCAGTATTGCGGGCTAACTCTGCTGACTGCCTGCTGTTTGATTCTCACTGGCTCAAGGCTGACTTGGCCTTCCATCTTTCCGAAGTCGGTAAAATGAGGACCAGGTTTGTTGGGAGCAATATGCTGACTTTGTAAACCACTTAGAGAGGACTATAAAGAACTATGAAGCGGTATATAAGTCTTAAGTGGTATTGCTATTTCAAATCAGAGGCCCTCTCTGTCCAGAATGTGGACTTTGCTGACTTCAAAAGAATGACCTTTGTATTTCGGATGCAAATGGACTGCTGAATCCTATCCTCGTGGGTTTGTTCTTTTGTGTTGTGACATAGGCTTGTGAAGTGATTGTTTTGTTTCCCCAATATATAATCTGCATGTGTTTCACTGCATTGTAGTGCATATACGACATTGCTCAGTTTGTATCTGGCTGTTTTATTCTAGGGGTGGACGAGCTTCTGCCTTAATGTTTTCTTGGGTTTAAAGTGTGCACGCATGTTGTGTTGGTTAAAAATACTCCTAAGCTTTTCGGATATTCCTGCAACATATGGAGTGACAACATGGCTTTGTTGTTCTCTTCTCTGTTATGGAGGAACTCCTGTTGGATCTTTTGGTGATATAAGAAACTGCCTAGAGCAGAGGTAGGCAACCTTGGCTCTTTTATGACTCGTGGACTTCAGCTCCCAGAATTCCTGAGCCAGCCATGCTGAGGGGAAAGGGAAAGATTTCCAAGCTGAGCCATGCTGGCTCAGGAATTCTGGGAGTTGAAGTCCACGAGTCATAAAAGAGCCAAGGTTGCCTACCCCTGGCCTAGAGGTTATCAGCTTTCCTTTGATGTTTGGTTCTCAAAATAAGATTTTTCCCCAGGAGACTTAAAAGGTGCCTCATGGACAGTAAGAATTAATGGAATATAGAGACCCCCCTGTAAAAGCAAATGAAGAAATCCACAAAGCCCAGTGTGTCTTTATACCTGTCCCGGGATATGTTCTTCATAGCCCAGTCTAGAGGTGTACGCATCTTCTGCTCTCACACAATCCATGACATGTTCTGCTAGAGGAGCTGTCCACGTGTATACTTGGAAGGGGGTGGATATTCTCTCTAGTGGGTGCCTCTGGACCCTGGTTTGAAATAAAATGAAACACAGTGATTAGTACTGCTCCTCTTCTAAAACACACTCCCCCCCCAAGTCTACAAATTCCAAACTAAGATTAACATATTTTTAAAAAATGGAATTAAAAGTTGTGGGTCTCATTCTTTTTAAAGTTCGAAGTCCCTTTAAATCCAAGCATCTCCAGTAACTCTGCTGACTGCAAGGTTCCTTTTACAAAACCTGTTGTTTTTTCCTTTACTATTGTACCTACTTTGCAATTTATATTGCACAAAACTCAGCAGATTACAAATAATACGTCAGTATTGTGAAACAACATAAAGTTCAAGTTAAAGCTTTAAATCACTACTGTGGGGCCTATTTCAGGTTTGTTCCAGCCTCATCTTATTATATGAGGAGGGGGCCATATTTTCATCTCCCACACTATGGATGTTTTGTTTTAATTTATTGTGGAAGTTCTTACTGTACTTGATTTTGTGGTATGCCATCAAGAGCCCAAATGATTCAGCAACATACATATTTAAATAATAATAACTCTCCAGCTTGGCTTTTTCTGTGTGGGTTTTGAAATGAGATGTTAAGTATTTATGCTGTTGTTTTAAAAAAATGTTATTTGCCTTGGGTGCTCTACTAGCAAAAAGCAAGAATTACAAACAAATAGGCAAAAAATAAACAAACAGCCAGTTTCAGGTAAGATACTGGCCTAGATACCAGGAAATGATGAGTTCTAATCCCACTTTAGGCATGAAAACTGGTTGGGTGACTTTGAGCTAGTCACTCTCTCTTATCCCAGCCCACCTCATAGGGTTGTTGTTGTGGAGAAAATAGAAGAAGGAAGGAGTAACAAGTATGTTCACTGCTTTGAGTTACTTTTGAAGCAATAAAGGCAGGATAAACATCTAATAAATAAATAAATAAATAACATATGGTGCATCATTAAACTGCTTGTAACACAAAGAATGAAAAGGAAACAACAAATGAAAAAATGATCCTCAGCTGGAATGTATAAAGGGTATATGTATGTGTGTGTGTGTGTGTGTGAGAGAGAGAGAGAGAGAGAGAAAGAGAGGGAGGGAGAAGGGGGGAGAGAGAGGGAGAGAGAGAGAGAGAGACTATAAAAGGCTAATAGAGAAAAATTACCGTTTCTTCTGCAGAGCTGCAAAATTCCTTTTAAAAGTTGGGCTAATTTGGTTCAGGAGCTCTACCAGGGAATGGCTGAGGAAGCTGGGATTAGCTGGCTTAGGGCTGAAGTTATAAGCTGTGGACCTGTGAGGAACAAAGATGAAGACACTTAGTGGCAACGCCACGGCTAGCAACAGCCTAACCTTTACCCAGGCAAAGTGAGAAAAACAGTCACCAAGTCATTCAGCAAACCAGAAGTCAACCCCAGATTCGATTCTGCAGATTCAGGATGTAACAGGCTAGTTATGTGGCATCTGATCAACTCAACTTTTCAACTCAAACTTTTCTCATGGGGAACAGGGTCCCACTAATCTGCTTCTGATTGCCAATTTGACCTGTGTAAAGAAGTGTTACATTGCATAGCTTGGAATGTCCAGGATTCAAGAGGAATATCCCATTTCCCCCAAAAAGAGATCCACGGTCAACACTCCTTGGACTCGAAGCCTCCCCAGTCCCCTGGCTCTTTGGGTATATGAGTAGTCCATGCCGTATGAATGGGCAGGCTCTATTATGCTTGTATATCATGACGGTCATAAAATGGATCAGTCACAATTCTGGGGGGAAAGCAGCAGTCATAAAGTGAATGCAACAATTATTAAGCGAATGTTAAAGTTGTTAAGCAAACCAATGGTTCACTAGGGGAATGGTTTTGTTAAAAAGTGGAAGTATCAGTTTTCGGCCAAACCATTGTAAAACAGGGTCATGTGACCAAGACACGCGACAAATGGCAATAAACAGGTCCATGTTTGCCAAGCACCTGAAGTTTGGTTGTGTGACTGGGGAGAGGGCCTGACTGTTGGAACTTCGAATCTGGGTTGTAAGTCACCATTTTCTGGCCGATTGTAATTTGGAAGAGTTGATAAGCAACAGGTTGTAAGTCTAGCACTAACGGTGTGTCAAAAATTGGTGCTCTCTTTGCCTGCCCTTTTCCCTCTACTTGGTGGTACAAAGATGATGGTACAGGATCCCTATGCCACCTGCCAGCATTCATTTTGTGGCCCAAGTCCCAACTGGGACCAAATGTGGGGGCTAGTTTAAAGCAGTGGTCTCCAACCTTTCTGGGCTCATGGCCCAGAGGGAAGGAGAACAGCTTCAAAACAGGTGTGCATGCGCACACAAATGGGGCCACGCGCACTGGTGCGGCACTAGCAGCCCCATTTGCACATGCAGCATGTGCTGGTGACATGCGCAATGTGCAAACAGCCGGGTACCCCCTTGCGGCGGCTAGCGGCCTCATTCACGCATGCGCAAATGGGCTGTGCAACCCGCCCAGTGCTAGTGGCCCCATTTGCGCCCACGCACATGCGCAAACAGGACTGTGGGCACAAGTGAGAGTGGGGGGAAATGTGCACCTACGCGTGCGCACACCAGCCAGCCATCTCCACGGCCCGCTGGCCAAGACCTTGCAGCCCAGGACCGGGCTTCAGCCCCTAGGTTGGGGACCCCTGGTTTAAAGGTCAAAATAAGTGCCTTTGGTATTGCAGAAACCCATTTTACCTCTTAAAATGCCTTATTTTATTTTTTCACAAAAAGATCACCCAAACCCTGCCCTCTTTTGGAGTACTGTCCTTTTCGTGCAGCCCTCATAACTCTGTCAATGAAGAGCAGTTTGGTGATATAAGCAACAGCATTATGACTAGAACAGAGGAACAACAGAAATGCCACTAGACCTTCCAAATTCGAATTAAAAAAACGTGAATGTGAACTTAATTGAAGGTCCTACAGCCTGTCTCCCAAAATCAAGAAGTCATTTGCTCAAAGCACAGATGTGCACCCCAAAGATGTGCGCCCTAAAGACATGGCTTTTTCAACAAGCGGGTCTGGCCTAGGGAATTTTAGTGGGGGTTTTAAGGGTAATTTTAAGGGTAATTTTAATGATTGGCCTTTTCGAATATTTTCTTTTAATTTGGTTTTAATATGGATATTTATTGTACTGTGGTTTTATAAGGCTGTTAGCCGCCCTGAGTCCGGTGAGGAGAAGGGCGGGGTACAAATTAAATTATAAAATAAATAAAATTATAAATATGCAGACTGTCCCAAAAATGGAACTGACCCCAAAATGAGGCTCTGAAAGACCAGCATCAAAACGAACCATGTGGCATTTGACGAGGGAACCGAGAAAAAAGCCAGATATTTAGCTACTTACTGATTGAGGTAGAAACCTCGGGTGGATGCGGTAATGCTGACGTGTCGATCTTCTACCGTGATGACATACAAGTACATGAGATCTCCGTGCATCTTGCGATTGCCAGGTGGTGGATTCCAGCCACTCATAGTTAGGACTTTTAGGCACTGCAAAGGCTTGAGGGGTTATGGGCAGAGATAAAAGAGAGAAAATTTAAAGGCAAGCAAGAGCCACAGATTTACATTCCCTCTTGGGAGTGACAAAAAGAAAGAAAGAAAAAGAGCAAAAGCACCATGTAAACAATTTAGACAATCAACCAATCAATGGCTTTGTGGTTTCTCTCTCCTTTTGGTATAATAATAATTTAATAACGCAAGGATCTGCATTCCAGACACATTCCGAATTAAAATGATAAATTCCAAAGCTCTCAGTTGGTATGTTACGCCTTACATGGAGACAGCTGCAAGAATTCCTATACCAGTGGTGGCGAACCTATGGCACGGGTGCCAGAGACGGCACTCAGAGCCCTCTCTGTGGGCACACGCACCATCGCCCCAGTCCTAGGCCTTCAGCTGGGTTTTATAAAACCTTTTCGCTTTAGGCCTCCGCTGCCGTGTGCAAAAAAAAGAGGTTCAATCAATCAGTCAATTTCAATTTCTCGCAGGAAAAAAAAGATCTTGCAAAGTTGGAATTGATTGATTGAACTTTTTAGTCCCACCCAGTCTGCCGTTACCACCACAGCCACGCCCACCCAATGGGCCACACCCACCCAATGGGCCACACCCACCCAATGGGCCACACCCACCCGGCACTCGACGATGCATAAGTGGGTTTTGGATTGTAGTTTGGGCACTCAGTCTCTAAAAGGTTCACCATCAGTATCCTATACATTCCCAAATTATTTTTGTCTCCACCTGCCTTTCTGTTCTCAATCGTTTCCAAAGCCTCAAATTTATTGTTTTAGTGTTTCTCAACCTTGGCAACTTTAAGACACACAGACTCCAACTCCCAGAATTCTTCACTCATCCACATCTCTAATGTGGCCTTTGATATTATTTTGCGCTTTATCAGAGTACAATATTTTGAGACAATGATTGGGTAGGTTGACTCATTTCCCTAAACCATGATTTAATTGGCATGAAGAGGTTCAGTCACATCACATATGTTCAACCAGAGTTTACAAACTACAAATTACATGTAGTCTTTGACTTACAACTTTATTTAGGGACTGTTCCAAGTTCCAACGGTACTAAAAACAGTGACTTATGACCAGTCCTCACACCTATGATTGTTGTAGCATCTCGAGTCACATGATCAAAATTTGGCTGCTTAGCAACCAGATATATTTATGACGGTTGCAGCGTCCGAGGGTTATGTGATTGCCATTTGTGACCTTCCCAGCTGGCTTCTGACAAGCATAGACAATGAGGGAAGCCAGATTTGCTTAATGACCAACTGATCCACTTAACAACTGCAGTGAATCGTGGGAAGAAAGATCATAGAATTGGACGTGACTCACTTAATAACTGCCTTGATTAGCAATGGAAATTCTGGTTCCAACTGTAGTCATAATTCAAGGACTATCTGTCTATTATATTTAGTGCAATGGAATAAACCACTGTCTCTCTTGACTGTTGCCACTGTGTTTATGATATTCTTCATGTAGTCATGGTGGCACCTTAGCAGAAAAGTGGTTTAAATGTAAGAGGGACCCAGCTCTGGACTTTGTTCCTTCTAGTGACCAATTGCAGAAGAATAATTAACAGCCTCTTTCATGGGAAGGTACTTGGGATTCAGAAAATTGTTAACCCATAATATTTCCAGGAAACACACTTGGGATCTTTTGCCCTGCAGTAAAATCCAGTTTTTTTTTTCTAGGATGGGAAGTGGGCAGAATCACAGAGGCAACCAGAAAAAGATGAGGATTTGGAAGAAAGCAATCCCCACAAAACCTCCAAAGAGTGACACTCCTAAAATTGATCTGCATCTCCAACTAGAAAAAGAAAGGTTCTAGGATTGCAGAAAGAGATCTGAACTTGAAATGACTTTGATGCAAACAAAACTCTGCTCTTTGTTCCATGCAGCTGCTTCTCATTGAGGAGGCGTTTTGCAATTGGAGCACTTCACACTTGAAATGTTTCCCATATCATTAGAAATTTCCTCCTCTGCTACCATGCCAGATTTCCAGAAGTAAGAAGCATTTCCTCTGGGAAGCTTTGGGGTTGTTGTTGTTGTTGTTAGTTGCGAAGTCATGTCCAACCCATCGCGTCCAATGTTTCTCCAGGCCTTCCTGTCCTCTACATCTTCTGGAGTCCATTGAAGCTCACGCCTACTGCTTCAATGACTCCATCCAGCCACCTCATTCTCTGTCATCCCCTTCTTCTATTGCCCTCCATCTTTCGCAGCATTGGGCTCTTCTCCAGTGAGTCCTTCCTTCTCATTAGGTGGCCAAAGTACTTGAGTTTCAACTTCAGGATCTGGTCTTCTAAAGAGCAGCTGGGGTTGATCTCCTCTAGGACTGACCGGTTTGATCGCCTTACAGTCCAAGGGACTCGCAGGAGTCTTTATTTATTTATTTATTTATTTATTTATAATTTAATTTATACCCCGCCCTTCTCCTCATGGGACTCAGGGCGGCTAACAGCCTCATAAAACTACAATACAAATACAATAATTAAAAGCCGAATTAAAAAGAAATATTTAAATAGGCCGATCAATTAAAATTATCCTTAAAAATCCCCTGAAACTTTAAAATCATTAAC
>NW_015388348.1:0-101098 GCF_001527695.2 Protobothrops mucrosquamatus | reverse complement strand
TCAGATTCTTAAAAGCCAGAGGATCACCCACGGGTCGTCGGGGCCATCGGCGAGGCCATCCGAGGTCTCCAACGAGGCCACCGCCGAAGCCACCGCCACCGCCGCCGGGGCCGCCAAGGCCGTCATTGGGGCCGCCGCCACCGAAACCGGCAGGGCTCCCTCCGTCGCCACCGAGGCCGCCACCGCCGAGGCCGTTGCCGCCGAGGCCGCCACCGCCGAGGCCGCCGCCACCGCCGTCAAAGCCGCCAAGGCCGCCGCCCCCGCCGTGGCCGCCGCCGCGGCCGCCGAAGATGGAAAAGGCCGCCACGGCCACCGAAGATGGAAAAGGCCACAGCATGGCATTCAGGCTGGCCCCCACACTCTCACGGCCCCTCCGGGGGCGCCGCCACCGCCGCCGACGCCGCCGAGGCTCACCGCCTCCGCCGCCTTCTCCAGCACCAGAGTTCAAAGGCCTCCATTCTTTTGCGCTCGGCCTTTCTTATGGTCCAAGCTTTGGGGTATTCATGCAGTTTCTTCTTGCTGGAAAATCCTTGTGAGGCAGCCGGAATACACTTTGTATGCAGTGGGTCTTAAGGTCAGTGCAAACCAGCTGCAAGCTGGACTCGGAAAAATCCTTATCCAAGACCAAGACAAGCTGTTATGATTTGACAGCCAATTGTGAACCGGCTGACGAATGACCTGCCTTGGTACAAGAAGCCCTTGCTTAACGATGGTAATCGGGGCTGGGAATTCTGTTATTAAGAGATGCGGCTGTACGGCACAACATCAAGTGACCATGCCAACGTATGACAGCAGTCCTGGCTGTCTTAAGATGCTGTTTGTGGACGAATCCTTTGTAGTTGCAGCATCCCACAATCACGTGATCACCATCTACAACCTCCTGCCAGCTTTCCTGTGGACACCCTGCTTGTTGGAAGCCAGTAGCGAAAGTCTCCAATGGTCATCCCATGACTGCGGGACGCTGTGACTATCATAATTCAGAACGAGTTGCCACTTGCCCAGATCACACGATTGTGGAGCTGCTGCGATGGCCGCAACTATGAGGACTGGTCATAAATCTCACTCATTCAGTGCCCTTATAACTGAACGTTCACCAAATGAGTGTAGTAGTGGCAATGTGGAAAACCATTGTTGATTTCTCCTTCAAATTTAAAGTCTAGACCAGGGGTAGGCAACCTTGGCTCTTTTATGACTCGTGGACTTCAACTCCCAGAATTCCTGAGCTGGCATGGCTCAGCATGGAAACCTCTCCCTTTCCCCTCAGCGTGGCTGGCTCAGGAATTCTGGGAGTTGAAGTCCACGAGTCATAAAAGAGCCAAGGTTGCCTACCCCTGGTCTAGAAGTTTAGAACTCATTCTGAGCTAACCTGCTTTCTTTATTCTTGTTTGTTGAATAAAGGAGGAGCCTTCATGCAGCGGCAAAGCTTTCCTTACTGTGAAAGTCCCAGATTTTCAATTCCCATCCCAGAATCATGTGCAAGCCAGCCAGCCAGGGGCAGGTCTTGCAGTCTCCTGACCATAACAGGGCCACGAGGTCATGGTGCCTGGTTTTGATAAAAACCTTGGGGTGGTTGTTATTTTCTCTGAGGAGCTTCTGCACGGAGCCTAGCTCTGGATGTTGAGGAAAGTGGCCATCCTTGGGAATATCTCTGCTGTCATTATTAAGGAGCTCCTTATAAGAGATTTTTTATCTCAACTTTCTCGGTATATATATGCTTTCATGTTTTTAAATCTGTTTGCTTGAGGTAATAATGAAGCTTAAAATCCCTTTATTTACTGATGCGCTTATTGTCTCTGGATCCCAAAGAACAAATTGCCCGGACATCCAATCCCCCCCCCGACCCTTAGCAAAACAATGAGTGGTCACTAAACAAGGACTACTTTCTGTATGAAAATTGCTTCCTGTATTTTTTAGGAATCGCGCGTCCGGAGGATGGGTTATCTGGATTTCTACTTCCATTTTACTCTTTCTCTCTCTGTCTGTCTCTGTCTCTCCCTCCCTCTCTCTCCCTCTCCACCAGCAAATGATATACTGTACAATACACAGAAATAACATTACTGTATGGACTGGTCCCCATTGGTAGTCTTGGTTTCAATGCTTTTTCCTTTGGAATTTATATAGGAAATACCCACGGTGCTTCTGACCAAGCAATGCCTGCCTCTTTGTTGGCTTCCTTGGCGTGGGATACTGAAAAAGGTGGGGTTTATTTGGGAGGAGACAGGGGAGTGGAAGGAGGCATTCTGAACAAGTGCTGGAAGTGACGACCAGCTTCCCTACTTGCAGATCTACGGGTGCTACCTTCCATTCTCGGTTCTGAGGCTGAAGAGGGCAGAGCGGCCTCTCTTTGCTCCCGGGTAAGATGTGCTCAGGAGGGGTGCAGTCAATCTGCTCCATTTCTGTACCCTTCTTCTTCCGCTTGCCGCTGTCTAGAATTAAAACATAGGAGAGGGGTGGGAGATTAAAAAAAAAAAGGTATTAGCATCATCAGGGTAGGCCATGCAGGTGAACTTAAGAAAAGAGGACAAATGACTTCATCTTGTCATCCGTGGTCCAATTCACACTTCCAAGAAGAGACCATGAGGACTGGAAAGTTGGCCCTCACAAAGAAAAGGGAGAAAACCTTCATTCTCTGATACAGGTAGTCCTCAGCTTATGACTTACAACTTAACAACTGCTGGCAGTTAGGGCAGACCTCCCCATCCCAATAGCTACATATCACCAGTTTTCAAAATTACAGCTGCTGCAGCACCACTGCAATCATATGAACAAAGTTGAGCAACGTTCGCCCTTACGAACAACCCCAGGGACACTGCAGCACCCCAACCTATCTCTTCCTCCCCCCCCACCAGCTAGGTCCCCGCAAGTAGGGCGGGAAGCAGAGCACGGGATGGCTCGGTGCTTTGATATCTCTGCCGGCAGTTTTAGACATGCACTTTAATCACTTCGTAAGCAGTGCTTTGCATAGTCTCAAAATCAACCTCTCCATGAAAAAGATCTCTATATGCGGGCTAGGTTTTTTGTTCCCTGCATCCCAAATCTGGAAGTTGGATAGATTAAAAGGGAAAAAGAACGGGACCAAGGCTCATGTTAGGGATGGGGTAGAGGTGACACTAGGGTGCTGAATTGTATGCAATAAGTGATGTATTTTCCCCAATTCTTCCTCATTCTGCATTCATAAGAACCGTGGTGGCTTCCTGCCCTACTTGCAGGGACCTAGCTGGTGGTGGTGGGGGAGATAGGTTGGGGTGCTGGCTCAGGAATTCTGGGAGTTGAAGTCCACGAATCATAAAAGAGCCAAGGTTGCCTACCCCTGCCTTAAACGCTATTGTATTACTGCATAAACCAGAGATCAGCAACCCAGCATATCACAGGAGTACAATGGACATCACCATCGCTGTCGTCTGCAAGCCTTCCAAATTAAATGGGAATTTAAGTTGTCAATTTTTTTTAATGTAAAAGAAAACCACTCAAAACAACTTGCACCAGATTCTGGCACTCCTTGGCAAGATTTGCGAGGTTGGGAAGAATTTGGGGGAGGCCCTCAAGGGTGGTGATATGAGGCTACTTGCAGCCTATACCATCATAATTTTTCACGGATTATCAACAAAACCTAATTTTGATAATAAATTTTTGCTGACTTAGTTGTTAAAAGAGGTTTAAGGTGGTTATGCTTTTAGAACTGGTAAGAATTTAAAGTCAGCCAGAATTTGTAGAATTAATTTTAAACAGCTCTGGCTGATGAAGTTATAGTAAAGCTATCCTTACAAGGGTACAAGGCATATATGCAGCCTGGAAAGCTACCGAATGCTTCTGCCTTAGGCTTGCCTTCTCTACGGGCCACATCAGAAGGAACTGCATCAAAACCCCAATGGCTTAGGACTAAGCAAGACAGTTCCTCTCAGCAGAGAAGCACCCATTTCTCAATACCTCCAAGGTCCCCATCGGTGAAGACACTGAGGAATGACAGCGAGTTGCAGTCAACACCATTGAAGGCATCTGAGGGATCAAGGCTCTTGAGGAGATCACGGACGTGACGGACGTGTATCCGAGCTTCTCGAACTGTATATGGCTCTGGGAATGCAGAGGAGTAGACAAAAGTTAAAAAAACAAAACAAAAACTCATTACAGGTAGTCCTCAACTTACAAAAGGTTGCTTAGCAAACATTCGAAGTTACGACAGACCTCCCCAAAAGGTACTTACGACCGAGCTCCGGAAGTTCTGATGGCCAGCTCCCACCCCGGTGATCATGTGACTGCATTTTGGGTGCTTGGCAACTGGCCCACATTTACAGTCATTTGCAGTGTCCCACTGTTATGTGACCGTGATTTACGATGATCTGGGCAAAAACCTCCCATAGCGAACAATGGGTTCACTTAACAACCCACAGCATTCGTTTAATGATCGCCACAAAAAAAATCATAAAATTGGGGCAGTTGTGTGATGACCCACTTTACAACTGTCACGATTTATGACTGTACTTGGCAGGCTCCATCATAGTCTTAAATCGAGGACTATCTGTATTCAGCTCTCTTGTTTCTTTATTACACTAATTCCCAATCTTTCTACTCACATTAAAAAAAAACATGACTTATGATACCTGAAACTAAAATGCAATATTCAAAAGGAACATTAAAATGGATAATATTAAAAATGTTGGGTGCATCAGCTTCAATTGAGCAACAACTAAAGCTGATACGCCACTTAATGTTGTAAGTTACAAATACAAAGTTACTTTATCAAACTACTACTACTACTGATGATGATGATGTTGGAAGGGACCCTGGAGGTCATCTAGTCCAACCCCCTGCTCAGGCAGGAAACCCTATACCATTTCAGACAAATGGCTGTCCGGTCTCTTCTTAAAATCTTCCAGTGTTGGAGCATTCACTGCTTCTGGAGGCAGGTAGTTCCACTGGTTAATTGTTCTCACTGTCAGGAAGTTTCTCCTTAGTTCTAGGTTGCTTTTCTCTTTGGTTAGTTTCCATCCGTTGCTTCTTGTCCTGCCCTCAGGCGCTTTGGAGAATAGCTTGACTCCCTCTTCTTTGTGGCAGCCCCTGAGATATTGGAACACTGCTAGAATAAATCCATATTCTGCATGGATTTATTTAATACTTAAAAACTATTGCAAATGCCGCTATAAGCTGCTGGACTGCAATGTTTCCTTTTGTTGTGTTCTTTTCACATTTTCTTTTCCTGAGTCTTAGATATCTTTAAGACTTTTGTTGATCAATTCCATCTTTTAAAAATCAAGAAGAACATCTACATGCTAGAGCCCCCTGATACCAGATGTTATAGCAACCTTCTTTAAAATGGCCCATCCAGATACACCAGATCCCCTAAAATTCCAAGCCAACATACTTGGAATCAACGATATCTGGAGACACCATCTAGAGTTGGATTCCTAGGAAGGATCTTTCCTTCCATGTTCCGTGCCCTAGATAACAACTCTTCCAACTACTCCTTATATATCAGTTCTTACCTTCAACTACCTTCAATACTGAATCTTCTTGTAAGCCTTCAATGGTCTTCAATTCAGCAAAGTTATCAAGAACATTGCCATCTAACTGCAGAGAGAAACATGTTCGGTGACAGGTATCCTCACGATCCATCAAAACTTGGTGGATTTCCTGAACCATCTCTTGGGGGGACACCTGGCAGAGCAGGGAACAGATGAGAGAAGAGAGGGTCACAGTTTTCCTTTAGGATTTCTACAGGGCATGTGAAAAGTGTTTTCAAAATATACAATGCAGGCATTCAAAGCAAAACACACATTGAAATCAGATCTTCTCTACAAAAGTGAAGGATAAAACTTAATCCAAGCTTAAGAAAACTACGGGTAAGCAAGTTACTAAACTAATATTTCTCAAGCTTAGCAACTTTAAGATATGTGGACATCAAGCCCCCAATTCCTCAGCCACTTGCCTGAATAATAAAGTTCTTGGAGAAAAGGTGGAATATTTAAATAAAATACTTTTTTTAAAAGCAACTGTCAAAAAAAGCTAAGGAATAATCACGTTAATTCAGAAAGCAGAAACAGGAGGAGATATGGTCTTTATCTCAAATCCTACAGAAGAGGAAGAATTCTAAATGCAGATAACAAGGATATGATTCCTTCTGTAAATGATGATCCACCACTTTTGGATCAGGAAAATATAGTGGAGAAGAATACATAAGATGGCTTGATTTGGCTCCTCTGGACATTCAACTCAATGTACTGGTCTGGCTTGGATCACACATATTGCTCCATCAGAGTTGGAAACAAATCAGCCACAATAGGCCTAGATTAGATATTATCCACTGGCCATAAATTAAAGTTAAAAAGTTAACTAAAATGGTCCTTATGGGAGACCTTGCAATAGTTTGGCCCCCAAAATACTTAAACTGTGCAAAATTACACAATGGCTTTAAAAAGTGTCCGGCTCTCCTCCTAAATTGCAATATATTTTGTTTAGTTTTGCCTATAATGTTATAGAGACTTGGCTGTTATGGTTTTATAGCTTCATATGTTGATGGACCTAGTCAACTGTGGCTTGTTAAATAAACCATGGTTTAACACAATGTGTGAATAAGCTCTCTGAAAGAATGGATGTTGTGTGTCTTTGTGTGTGTATGCATGTGTGTGTATGTGTGTGTGTGTGCCTTTTAGACAGTGTTAACTTCTGACAACCGACTGGATTAGTCCCTACAGTTTTCTTGGCAAAGTTTCAGAAGTGGTTTTCCATTGCCTGCTTCCTAGGACTGAGAAAGAGTGACTGGCTCAAGATTCTCCAGTTGGCTTTATGCCTAAAGCAGGACTGGAACTCACAGTCTCCTGGTTTCTGGCCTGGTGCCTTAACCACTACTCCAAACTGGCTCTCTTCAGAATGGTCTACACGCTAGTGTTTTTCAACTTTTAGGATGTGTGGACTTCGACTCCCAGAATTCCCCAGCCAGCATGTTTGTGTATGCCTCAATCTTTCCTCTGAAGCCTACTATATAGAAAATCCTCAACATGTCACACCACCCAAATGCAGCCTTTCTTGTTTTTTCTAATAAAATGCATTCAATCAGTTCCAACACCGCTCTAGAAGAATTTAACCTGGGGGAGAATTATTTACTCTCTTGCTCACTTATTTGAACTTTGGCCAAACTGCAGAAGATTGTGTAAACAGAACTGTCAAAGAAGCCAACATCTGCAGAAGCCCAAACTTTTCAGATTGTTTCTAGTCCTTAAAAGAGGAAAAAGATGAAAGCAAAGTGTGGATTTGGCAGGATTACTGAGTGACCCAGAAGGGGGGTTGTGTATTTAATGGCCCACCATACCATGGGTGGAATACATTTTCATACATTTTCTTTGAAGAATACCTGAAAAAATTAAATAGAAGCCTACTTTAGGAGAAAGCTAAATAGAACTGAAG
Source organism: Protobothrops mucrosquamatus (assembly GCF_001527695.2). Lineage (NCBI taxonomy): Eukaryota > Metazoa > Chordata > Lepidosauria > Squamata > Viperidae > Protobothrops > Protobothrops mucrosquamatus. The sequence goes on along the minus strand of NW_015388348.1, from coordinate 93,700 downwards.
AAGCTTCTTGAAGGAGAAGCGAAAGGTTTTCAAAAGAAAAAAACACCCAAGAAAGTCCAGTTGCCTTTTAGAAAAAGCATCTTTGGAACAACTGGGACCTGGATGATTTGAGAATCTCCATAGACCAGGGGTAGGCAACCTTGGTTCTTTTATGACTCATGGACTTCAACTCCCAGAATTCCTGAGCCAGTTATAGCTGGCTCAGGAATTCTGGGAGTTGAAGTCCATGAGTCATAAAAGAGCCAAGGTTGCCTACCCCTGCCATAGACAAACAGAGCTTCATTTATTCTGCAATTACTCCATCTGGAACAGCAAGTAGCCATGCAACAAATTTAAAGCTTAGTTCTGGATCAATTCAGAATCCCATCTCAAATGACATTTCAGGCTAGGAAATGCCAATGTATTTGGCTAGGAAATCTAGCGTCTGTAGTTCCTACACATCTGGAGGGCACTAGGATGGGGAAGAGGAATCTGAGGCAATAACTGCTAAGTCAACTGGCAGACTAACAGATGATTCATCAGGATTTGGGACTTGCCGAGAAAGTTAGAGCAAACGGCTTTGCAGAAATACTCACTTGTAGGGGAAAGGGTTCTACTGCCGGGGCATGGACTTTGACCGTGAAACCAGTATCCTGGATGACGATGACCTCTTGGTCGTCTGTATGGTTTGGATCTTCGTGGTCATTTTGCCTGGTCTCCTCCTTGCCGTTCTCGTGCAAACTGTCCCCGTTCATCAGAGCGGTGGTGGAAGGGTGCACTTCTGGTCATGGGAAAGGAGGAGAAGATGGTTTATAGCTATCTGGAGCCTCAAACAGCACTAGTGCAAATCGCCCATAGCAATGAACGATGTTAATTTTATAACCTGTGGACTTCAACTCCCAGAATTCCTGGGAATTGAAGTCCACAGGTCATAAAAGTGACATAGTTGCCCATCCTTGCTTTAGACCAGAGGTCCCCAACCCCCAGTCCGTGGACCGGCACTGGGCCACAGTATACCAGCAACTGGACCGCGCAAACAAGTGAAGCCCCATCTGCAGGATGCAGGCAGCACACAAAACCACACTCCCTCTGGTCCACAGAAAAACCTCTGTCCACGGAACCGGTCCCCGCTGCCCAAAAGGTTGGGGGCCACTGCTTTAGAGCATGCCCTCATGACTGCCATGTGGAAAGGATGCCCTAAAGCAGTGGTTCTCAAAACATTTTGATCTCAGGACCCTTTGTCAAGTGTGAAAGATCAGGTCCACACGTGAAGGTCCAATTAAACCGATTTATTGCTAAATAGCCGATACACAGGAGTCTTCTCAATTAATGATTAGCATCTGCTTGGAGTTAGCTAATGGTCCATGGGATTCAAGGAAGCTTGGATTTAATCCGCTCGTGGCTATGTAGGGATTTTAGGTTGATTCCTCTTTTGACTCTGCCCCCCTACCACTCCTTCTCCAAACACCCTTCATGTTCTTAAAAATGCTTGAGCACCCCACAGAACTCTGGTTTATGCAGATTACATCTATCAATATTTACGGTATTAGAAATGAACTCTTGGGGTATTTTAAAATATTTGACTTCATGGACCCCATGAAAAGTTTTGGGGACTTCTGAGACCACACTCTCAGAATGGCTGCCCTAAAACATTTGAGGGGAAAAAAAACCCTTTATTTTATATGTTACATTAACACATTCAATTTCAGAGAACATTTTCTTTAGTTCTGCTAGCCTAATAATAAAAATAGCTTATTTGAAATTGTTCTAGTCATGAGAATGATTACAATAATTTGTTGTCTAAGTTATCTGGACATTTATCAGAAGGTTACGATCTGCCTTCTGTTCTCTTCAAGCAAAGCCTTTGGAGTGTATGTGAAACACATTTAAATCTATCTAATAAATGAATCTATCTACAACAGTGGTGGTGAACCTATGGCACGCATGCCAGAGGCGGCACTCAGAGCCCTCTCTGTGGGCACATGCGCCATCAACCCAGCCTTGCCTCCCCCCGCGGCCCCCTCACCAGTAGCCCTTCCAGAGAAGAGTCGCCCCCGGGTGCGGCCTGCGAAGAGCAGCGCAGCCAAGAACATGGTAGCCGGGCAGCAGGGACAAGACTCCACCCTCGCGCCCCATCATGCGCAGATGATGCTATAGAGCGTGGGTGGAAGGCGTGGCCACCATGGCGCTGCAGGGCCTCCTGGGCGATCTGCTGTGGTGGGCCGTGGAGGTGGTGGGTGGCTCTGCGGATGGGCGGGGCAGGGGCAGAGTGAGGGCGGGGCGGCTTTTGGGCACTTGGTCTCTAAAAGGTTCGCCATCACTGATCTACACAATGAATGATCACTGCCAAATTTCTTACACAGGTGCAAATAACCGCAAACATGTATAGGATTTAACTGACCTGACCCAACTTGAATAATATCCATTATACTACGCTACCTCTCAGATCAGCATGTAGTGCTCAGAAATTATGTGGGAATGCAGAATAACTAATTGTGCCCTTTCCTAAAGCAACTCAGGATTTGAGATTCTTGCCTCTAGGTCAAAATGAGATTATACTGGGTTGTAATTTGAGTGGGAGGGAGGAAGAGGAGGAGGAAGAGGAGGAAGAGGAGAAAAAGGAGAAGGGAGATGGGAGGAGGAAGAGGAGGCGGCAAATCTTACTGCCACCCAAATTACTACTTAGAAGGCATTCGAAAACAATACAGGTACTCCTTGACTTACAATAATTCATTTAGTGACTGTTCAAAATTACGACACTGAAAAAGTGACTTGCGACCATTTTTCACACTTACGACCATTGCAGCATCTCTGTGGTCACATGATCAAAATTCAGACGCTTGGCAACTGGTTCATATTTATGACGGTTGCAGTGTCCCAGGATCATGTGATCCACCTTTTACCACCTTCTGAGAAGCAAAATCCATGGGGAAGCCAGATTCACCTAACAGCCTTGTTACTAGCTTAACTGCAGCGATTCACTTACCAACTGTGGCAAAACTCAAATGGGGCAAAACTCAGTTAATAAATGTCTCGCTTTAACAACAGAAATTTTGGGCTCAGTGGTCATCATAAATTGAGGATTACCTGTAATAGCCCAAAAGTTAAAATCCTTTGCTTGTTTTCTCTCTTGCTCTGCTGATGAATGCTTAGAAGAAATCGGTTTTTTAACTGATCTTTCTTTTTTCTTCTTCTTCTTAGCCTTTTTCCTGGCCTAAATGACTAATACTCTCTTTTTTTATTTTTTTATTTTTTTTGCCTGGGGAGACGTATTTCGGAGAAAGGAGGCAACATGGCAGTTAGTGGAGGAAGAAGCTGAGCAACAAAGGCAGAGGAGAAAATAAATCACCTAATTCAGGTCAGCTTGAAGCCTCCCCTTTAATTAAAGCTGAAACAAACCTCTGGTGTAGGTTTAGCCTCTTTCCTGCCAAGACGTACACAATAAGCACACAATTAAAACCCTCAACCCTGTCTGCCTCAAAGCAACCTCTGGGTGTATGTGCGTGCGTGTAGCAGACCTCCCCGCTTATTTTATTCTTTCAGTTGTGAAGAATCAAAAATGTTTCAAGCTCAATCCATCGCAGGTCGAGTTTCAACAGAGACCAGATGGCCATCCGACAAGAGTGCAGCAGTAGCGGATTCTTGCCCCAGATGGAGGGCTGGTCTAGATTAGAGGTGAGGACCCATGACCCCTTTATAACTTGTGGACTTCAACTCCCAGAATTCCTGAGCTAGCATGAAGCCAGCATTGAAGTCCACAAATCATAAAAGGACACAAATCATCGTTCTCTACCCTTGGTTTAGATCAGGGGTAGTCAACCTTGGCTCTTTTATGACTCGTGGACTTCAACTCCCAGAATTCCTGAGCCAGCTAAGCTGGCTCAGGAATTCTGGGAGTTGAAGTCCACGAGTCATAAAAGAGCCAAGGTTGACTACCCCTGGTTTAGATGATCTTCACGGTTCCTTGCAACATTTCCAGGCTATGACATTGTAATCTTTGGGGGGGGGGTTAGGGCAATTCCAAATTCAATCTCTGTATAAGCCCCATGACAGATGGCTTTGAACTACAGGCCACCTCTCGGCCTTATTTACCCTACGGAATCATTTTTAGGAAGGAGACCAAATTCCTCACAAGAAAGGAAGGATAAAAGATCAACCCAGCAGGGTGACGAAGGAAAGAATGCCATTTTAATCCTCGCTGAGGAAGACAGAGAGGGGGGGGGCAATGCTGCTCTTGATCCACACGTTGTGCATTCCAGAACATTCCTCTTTCAGATTCTGTGCCAGGAGCAGCACTTTGTGTGTTGTACGTGGTCCAAATTATAATTTGAACTATGTACAAACTGCTGAACATTTTCTACTCTTGACTTACGACCACATTTGGGCCCCAAATTTCTGTTGCTAAGCAATGCAGTTAAAGTGAGTTTTGCCCCATTTTATGACCTCTCTTGTTAAAAATGAATCACTGCAGTTGTTAACGTAGTAACACAGTTGTGAAGTGAATCTGGCTTCCCCATTGACTTTGCTTGTCAGAAGGTCGCAAATGGTGATCACATGATTCCGAGCCACTGCAGCCATCTTAAATATGAGTCAGTTGCCAAGCAACTGAACTTTGATCACTTGACTGCAGGGGATGCTGCAACGATCCTAAGTTGTGGAAAATGGCCATAAGTCACTTTTTCAATGCCTTTGCAACTTCAAATGGTCACTAAACAAACAGTTGTAACTCGAGGACTATCTATATTTCCAACCTATAGTTCAAAGCACAGAGAGTAGGATTGTACCCAAGATCAACCAGTAATATTTCCCAGGGAGATTACTGAAGATGTAAAGCAGGGGTCTCCAAACTTGGCAACTTTAAGACTTGTGGACTTCAACTCCCAGAATTCCAAATTCTGGGAGTTGAAGTCCACAGGTCTTAAAGTTGCCAGGTTTGAAGACCCCTGATGTAAAGGATATTGGGGAGACTCGATCTTCTTCAGTCTGTCCCTCTAAGTATGTTTGGACAGCACTTATCCTCCAGTGTGGCTAGGAGGCGTCCGGGTGAAGAAGGCTGATCAGATGACCCTCGGCCAGAGAGATGAAAGATCTGACTTAAAGGCTGCTTCCTAAAATTGCAAGATGACTCCTGGACAAGTTACAGGTTTAGCTGGCTGAGATGTGTGGTCCTGTCATATCCCTGAATTCCTCTAGTTGCCTATATTTTCTCCACTGAATTCATATGAGAGATGGCTGGAGCCCAGATGTTAAGAGTAGCAGAAAAGTACAGTTAGTCCTCGGCTTACGGCCACAATTGAGCCCAAAATTTCTGTTGCTAAGCAAGAGAGTTTCCATCCTGGACCTGATGCCCTGCAGTTGAGGCAGAAGGTTTTCTGCCTTTATGGGAATTAGGCCTCCAACCTTTTTTTTTTTTTTTTTGCTTAACACAGGTAGTCCTCGACTTATGACCTGGGACTAGAATTTCCCTTGCTAAGCAAGGCAGTTGTTAAGTAAGTTGCATCCAATTTTACAACTTTTGTTGCCATGGTTAAGTGAATCACTTGCAATTGTTAAGTGAATCCATTGATTTTCCTTGTTGGAAGCTGGCTGGGAAGGTCACATGACCTGGGATAATGCATAACAACAACAATAACAATAGTTGGAAGAGATCTTGGAGGTCATCTAGTCCAACCCCCTGCTCAGGCAGGAAATCCTGGCCTATATCATTTCAGACAAATGGCTGTCCAGTCTCTTTTTAAAAACTTCCAGTGTTGGAGCATTCACCGCTTCTGGAGGCAGGTTGTTCCACTGGTTAATTGTTCTAACTGTCAGGAGGTTTCTCCTTAGTTCTAGGTTGCTTCTCTCTTTGGTTAGTTTCCATCCGTTGCTTCTTGTCCTGCCTTCAGGTGCTTTGGAGAATAGCTTCTTAAATACATGCCATACAAGGGCCAGAATATTGATCTCATGACCGTGGGGATGCTGTATCTATCATTAGTGCAAGGACCTGTTATAAGTCCTTCTTTTCCGCGCTACTATAAATGCTAAATGGATGGCCAGAGACTAGCTGCAATGCCTTTTCTGTTTCTCCATTTAGTACAGATAAACACTGGGAAATGTTAACATGACATCCTAATTGCCTGTGGCTTTCCTCATTCTTCCCATTTCCTTGTTTAAAAATCTTAGCAAAATTGGTGCCCTTCAGTCTGTAAGCTTCATTGTGTTAGTTCTGAGCCTGTGCCTTGGGTTTTATTAGTAGCTGGCTTGGAAGCTGCCACAACAGCTCCTCTTGCAAATATTTAGGTCGAACTGAAATACATTTTTTGGTTTCTTTGCTATCCAGAAAAATGGGAAAACGAGTCAATGTCTGCACGCGTGAGCTCCTGGATTGGCCTAGTCAAAAACACTTTGCAGGAACCTGTTTTGGTACAAAGCAAAGAATGGAAATCTAGCCAAAGTTTTCCAGTTTTGTTGTTTGTAAAAAAGAAGAATCTGAAGAGAGCAGTGTGTGCTGTTGCTGAGCAGAGCAGTGTGTGCTTTGTTTGCTAAGTAGTCTAGTTCCCCTATCATTGTTTCCTTTAACAGATTGGAGAATTAAGGTGTCTCCAGCTGAGACTCTAGAAAGAGTACAGAGAAGAGCAACAAAGATGATTAGGGGACTGGAGGCTAAAACATATAAGGAACGGTTGCTGGAATTGGGTATGTCTAGTTTAACGAAGAGAAGGACGAGGGGGGACATGATAGCAGTGTTCCAGTATCTCAGGGGCTGCCACAAAGAAGAGGGAGTCAAGCTATTCTCCAAAACGCCTGAAGGCAGGACAAGAAGCAACGGATGGAAACTAATCCAAGAGAGAAGCAACCTAGAACTATGGAGAAACTTCCTGACAGTTAGAACAATTAACCAGTGGAACAACCTGCCTCCAGAAGCGGTGAATGCTCCAACACTGGAAGTTTTTAAGAAGAGACTGGACAGCTGTTTGTCTGAAATGGTGTAGGGTTCCTGCCTGAGCAGGGGGTTGGACTCGATGACCTCCAAGGTCCCTTCCAACTTTACTACTACTACTACTACTACTACTATCACTACTACTACTACTACTACTACTACTATTACTACTATTATTATTAAATATTAAATATTTAAGAATTCTGTGGACTAGTAAGTTTTTGGAAAGTACTGTTTTACAGGCAGATTAAGCCACTAACGCAGGGAGCTTCCATCATGGTTTACTGTACAGGTAGTCCTTGATTTACAACTGTAATGGAGCCTGCCCATTATGCTCCTAAGTCATGACATTTGTAAAGCAGGTAAACCACATGTCTGATCTGATTTTACGATATTTTTTTTGCAATGGTCATTAAGCAAATGCTGCAGTTGTTAAACAAACTCTGTGGTTGTTAGATGAACCCACTGTTTGCCATGGGGTATTTTTGCCAAAATCTGGAAGTAAACATGGTTTGGGGCAAAAGCACCATGAATTGCAGTCACGCGACCGTGGCTGTAAATGCAGGCTGGTAGCTGAGCACACCTGAAATGGAGCCATGTGATCACAGTGGGGGTGGCCCGACCATCAGAACTTCAGAAAATGGTTGCACGTCCTTTTTTCAGGGTCTGTTGTCACTTCAAACAACCAGTCACTAAAGCAACCAGTCATAAGTTGAGGGTTTCCTGTAGTTTCTCTTTTGTATATGGAGATTTTCAGTCATCCAGGTCATGGCTGTCCCAAAGGTGCTTTTTCAGGAGGCAATTGGACTTCCTTGTTTTTCTTTGAAGGCATTTCACTTCTCATCCAAGAAGCTTCTTCAGCTCTGACTGGATGGTGGGGAAATGGGAAGATTTATACTCCCTGCAGACAGCTGTTCATTTGCATTCTTTTGGAGAGTCATTAAAACTACCTGGAGGCTTATCTGTGTCTTCAGGGTCACCTGAGTAGTACAAATGTGTGAGGAGCCTTCTTGGAACTGTTGAAACTAACCACTCGCTAAAAGAATGGAAATGAGATGGGCCGCTGTCCACACTGTGGGAATGCAAAATTAGGTTCGTTCATTTTCCTCTCATTCCTTCCAGCCTTCTGGTTTTTTTGCGTGAAAACCTTGGAAGCCAGGCATAAGATGTTAAGATGGATCAGACTAAGAAGGAATACAATACAGGCAGTCCTCGACTTACAACAGTTTGTTTAGTGACCGTTCAAAGTTACAATGGCACTGAAAAAAGTGATTTATGACCATTTTTCACACTTAACGACTGTTGCAGCATCCCCATGGCCATGTGATCAAAATGCAGATGCTTGGCAATTGACTCATATTTACGACGGTTGCAGTGTCCCGGGGATCATGTGGTCAAGCATAGTCAATGGGGAAGCCGGATTCACTTAACAACTGTGTTATTAACTTAACAACTGCAGTGATTCACTTTTAACAACTGTGGCAAGAAAGGTCATAAAATGGGGCAAAACTCACTTAACAACTCTCTTGCTTAGCCACAGAAATTTTGGGCTCACTTGTGGTCGTAAGTGGAGAACTAACTGTATAGGCCATGGATGAGAACAAATATAGTCAGCGTCTCTCCTTTTTATCTTTAATGGTTGCTGGGGAAAATGTGCAAGGTGGCACCTTGTATCCAGGTGGCAAGACAATATACTGTATTTTGCATTTGAAGACACAGGTCAAGAAATGGTTCGCCCATCTCCTCTGTAACCAAGTCCATCCAGCTTATTGTTGGTCATTTCTTCTCTTTGCTTCTACCTTTCCCAACATTAGACCTTTCTCTAAGATTTCCTGTGGGTTTTGAAGCTGAACAATGGAGAGCTTTGTAAAGAAGTCCAGTAATCACATAAGTTAAGTTGGAGTCAAGCCAAATCTCTTGAGTTTTTTGGAATCTTCCTGTTCTTTCCCCCCCCCCCTTTTAAAATCCATATGACATAACAATCTTCTGCTAATATTTGGGGAGCCAATTTGGTGAAGCAGGGAAGATCTGGACTAGAAAGTAAGAGACCATGAATTTTAGTCTTCCTTTACAGCTTCATGCTGGCTGAGAAATTCTGGCACTTGAAGTCCACAAGCTTTAAAAGTTGCCAAGATTTGGTCTAGCTTTAAGCATAGAGGTTTCCAACTTTTAAGAGGCACTGAAAGTAGCAGATAAAAATTAATATTATTTTTTGGGGAATAAAAATTTAAATGCCCTCTTTTTCCAAGGCAATGGCAAGATGTAAAAACAGCAAAACTTGGTTCTTGGGCTCTTAAAATATAATTACTATAACTGAAAATGTTGTTCCATGTTTACTGAGCACTGACTACATACAATCATGGATCTGATCACATGCTAAGGAAGATGCTTCATTTGAAGGGGGGGGAAGAATCCACTGCTCTATTTATGTGAAGATTCCCGCTTTCTAAAAATACACTTATTACTTATTAAAATATGTGAACATAACATTAATCAAACCAGGCAGATTCCAGACTGTCATTTGTGTTCAGTAATACTTCCCTCGAACTATGCACGCATCCATTATACAGAAAGATTTTGGGTGTGGTACAATTACTATTTTAACAGTTTATACTCTTAATTGTCCTTGAGCAAAGCTTTGCTTTAATTGGACATTTTACTGAACTAGCCTTCTTATCAAAGATCTCAATTTGGAACAAAAAATCCTTACATATCTTTTATGCAGCATGTCACCTTAATTTATTACAAAATATGTATTATACTTAGTTATCAGAAATCTCAAGGAGTTCAGCTCAGACTCTAATGTTCTTTAGGATATGGACAATGTAGATTTAATGACAAAACTTTTCAAAAATTTCCAATAAGAAATCTTAAATACAGATTTGTGAGAACATGAAGCATTTCTTCTTAATGATTAATTTTATTGGGGACAAAGGCCCCTGCCAACAACCTCTGCTGAAAGGGTTAATCAAGGGAATTTTAGAATTGGGGTTTGCTAGTCAGTTCCCACCCCACCCTAAGCATTTAACCTAAATAAGTTTCACCAGCAGAGTTTGGCACCCTGCCTTAACCAACAAACCCAACGAAGGAGGAAAAATGGATTGGAATATTTTAAGTGTCAATCGCTGAATAGATTTTGCCAGAGAATCTACCAATGCGACTTAATCAGCATCCTGAGGCTGTTTAAATAATTAATGGGTATATTCCCTGTATTTTAATAGGAGCTGTGCATTTAACATTTCCTGTCTTCTCAGCTCAGCTCAATCCTCAGTCAGTCAAAGCAGAAAAACCAGTATCACTGGTTATCCCAGTTGATTGACAGCCATAACGTGAGGAGATGTGGGGTGGGTTGAAGGAAAAAAACCATCTGGGCATGGATCTCTCTTCTTGGCTGTTTTCCAGAACTGCCATCTTACGTGCAGCATGGTAAATTAATTTTGCCTTGGGGGGCAAAGCATGTTACACAGTTAATATTAAATCATTCAAACATATGTGTGGGGGGGGAGGGGGGTCGTACTTATATCAAAAGGTGTTCCCTGTTTGCTCTGTCCCAAATATGCGTGAAAGCCATCTAACAGGTAATCCTCGATTTATGACCGCAATTGGGAGCAGAAATTCCGTTGCTAAGCAAGGCAGTTGTTGAGAGAATTGCCTCTGATTTTACATGACCCAGGGATGCTGCAACGGTCATAAACCCGTGACAGTCGCCAAGCACCTGAGTTTTGATCATGTGACCATGGGGATGCGGTAATGGTAATAAGAGTGAGGACTTGTCATAAGTCACCGTTTTTGGTTACTGTTCAGTTACTACTGGAGCAGTTGCTAAACAAAATGGTTGTAAGTTGAGGACTACCTGTAACTACTAATAGCTTTTCAGAAGACTTCAGATAACTAATGTATTGATGCTATTATGAATTCTGATATTATGTATTGAGGGTTTAAGATTGTGAGGTAATTATGAGCTACTTTAGGAGGATTAACACCCAGAACAATTGCAGTTAAATGTTGCTTCACAGCCCTGCTTGCAAGTCAGGATAATCTAAATATGCTGTGCTCTGAATATCACTAGAGTGGAAAATATGACTAATGAAAATCCCAAGTCTGGCCTTTTCAGGCAGCAGCTGAAGTGTGCGATTTTTTCGCAAGGAGACTCAGATCTTTTTGTGTTCAGTTTCTACAAATACTTAAAAGCTCCGGGCCAAATCCAGATTGCCGTTAAGTCAGTATTTCTCAAACTTGGCAACTTTACCACATATAGAACTGAATTCCCAGTATGGAATTAAACCATGCTAAAAGGCAAATGGCATGGCAACCAGAATTTGTAAAAAGTTGCAGTCTTGCAAGACTTACGTCAGGCTTGGCTGGTCTGAGCTGCAAATAAAACTTTTGTTAAATTTTCCAGCTTTTTTTCCAGTGAGCTCCCTGTTTTCAGTTGATACTGGCTAGGGAATTCTGGAAGTTGAAGTCCGCACATCTTAAAATGGCTAAGATTGAGAAACACTGATGTACCATAACCAGATTTTGTCTAACATCTCGTACAGGATTTACAAAAAGAAGAGAACAACTAATACTATTATTAAATTATTTTTTGAATTAAACATAAGCTGTCCATCTTACCTAGAAACGACGGCTTACACTCAATAAAAATCAATATGAAACATTAAAACAATAGTAACACTAGAACCTATTAAAAACTGACAGATAGTGAAGAAGGGAGCATGATGCACATTAATATAAAGTAATGGAGGAAAAAAGAGAAAGAAAGCAAAGACAAAGCAAAAAGTGCAAGAAAAAGGGGAAAACGTTGTGGAAAAATAGAAAAGAAAAAAACAAAACAAAAATATGGCTTCCAAAATTCTCCACAGTAGTTATAAGTTCATTCTGTTTACCATCGCAGTATAGAAACATTAATAGCAGTCATTCCTCATCTACCCCCACGCAGCTATTAGCAACTTCAGGCTTTTAATATGAGGAACCTCAAATGACAGGTAGTTCTCAACTTACAACAGTTTGTTTAATGACTGTTCAAAGTTACAACGGCACTGAAAAAAGTGACTTATGACCATTTTTCACACTTACGACGGTTACAGCATCCCTATGATCACGTAATCAAAATTCAGACACTTGGCAAGTGACTCATATTTATGACGGCTGCATTGTTCCGGAGTCATGTGATCACTTTTTGCAACCTTCTGACCAGCAACGTCAATGGGTAAACCACATTCACTTAACAACCATGTTACTAACTTAACAACTGCAGTGATCCACTTAACAACTATGAGAAGAAAGGTCGCGAAATGGGACAAAATTCACTTAACAAATGCCTTGCTTAGCAACATAAATCTTGGGCTCAATTATAGTCGTTAGTCGAGGACTACCTGCATTTTAGAGGCACCTAAGTGGAACCACCAACCACATGGCTTTTGATTGAATGTGAAGGCCCAGAGTGCTAAATTTTAGAATATTCAAGCTTCCCTCTCTCTCCTAGCCATCCAGTTGTGGAGGTGATATAGAGCACAAATTTCCTGACAGTGAGAACAATTAATCAATCGGACAGCTTGCCTCCTGGAGTTGCGGGCGCACGCACCATCACTGGAAGTTTTCAAGAAAAAAGACTGGACAACCATTTGACCAAGATAGTATAAGGATTCCTGCCTTGGGCAGGTGGTTGGACTAGAAGACCTCCAAGGTCCCTTCCAGCCCTGTGATTCTCTGATTCTCTATACAATCCAACAAATTTGTGGCTCTTTCTCTTTGAATACACAGCAAAAACTACCAACTGCATTACAGCTGGATATCTGAAGACCCATATATCCTCAAAACACACCCCACGTCTTCCCCTGACCCCCACTTTTCCACCCCCTACCTTTTTGCAGATGGGCCAGCGATTTTCCTTTTTATTCATTTGCAAGGGTTCAAATCCTGCAAGGATTGGGAGAGGCGATCCGAGACATCTCCTTGGATGGCGCTCCGCTTTGGAAACACCCAGGAAAGGTTTCCATATGTACGTTGCCACACACCGCAAACTACATTGCTTTCGTACGGGCTGCTGTAAACAAGTGTGCACTTTTACCTCACCAAACTGAGTCCTTAATATGAAGGAGGCATCTGCTCATCTGTGATGCAAGGGCAAGGAAAACACCCCAGAGATGTAGTTCACCAGGATCCTATTATGCTGACATCAGCTTGTTAGCGCCTTGTAATATATTCTGTGCAGACGTAAAGAGACGATGGAGCGATTGGTGGGGTTTTTTTTTCCATTTCCAAACAGGGTTCGACAACTTGTAGTTTCGCGTCTCCTTCCGGCACACTTCAAAATCCCTTCTAATCCTAACGGCTGAAAACCAACAATGGGGCTTCCTGCCACTCTAAAATAAGAAGCTGAACATCCCCAACATGTCTCAACAGTCTCCATTACAGTAGCCAAGAACTCCTGGCAAAGGTTATTTTTTTTGGCTATTTCCCTTCCAGGCCAATCTTGTTCTGAACAAGTCAAGACACACAACAAATGCTCAGAGCTCCTTCTGCATCTTGCAGATGTTTCTTGCCACCCCCAAATAACACAAATGGCGGAGAGCTGGAAGAAAAACAGCAGTTGCCTACAAGGAACTATTATTTTAAAAAAAAATCTGCAAGGAAGGATACCTCTTTTTTTTTTCTCCTCCAGACCTGTTCTATGAGAATAAAATGGGAAAACCGAGCGACTGGGAAGTTCATTTTAAATTGGATTACTGTGTGCAATGATGAAGCATGAGTCACATTTCGGCTTTCATTATGCTACTTTCCAAGGGCTTATCTAGGGAAGTGAAGATTGCTGCTGCTGAGTGAGTGGGTGCAATTTTTAAGCCTTCTAAGGTGATATAAAGAAACAGAATGAATGCAATGTGCAGAATTAATGCTTAGCTCATGACTGCTACTGATTATGTGCCATCAAGTTGACTCTGACTGACTTCCCTAGACCTTCCTCAGAAGTCGGTCCTTTCAGGTCTTCTAATGAAGCACCCATCACTTCTATAAATGAATCCATCCACTTTGCTGTTGGTTGTCCTTTTATTCTTTTTCCTTCCACCTTTTCCAGCATCAGAGTTGTCTCTTCAGAGCTGTCTCTTGGCATAATGCAGTGTTTCTCAACTTTGACAACTTAAAGATAGAATAACAGAATAACAAGAGTTGGAAGGTACCTTGGAGGTCTTCTAGTCCAACCCCCTGCTCTAGGAGAAGATCCTATACCAGTGATGGCGAATCTTTTAGAGACCGAGTGCCCAAACCGCAACCCAAAACCCGCTTATTTATCACAAAGTGCCAGGGCCGCATCAGCATTGTGATGCCCTTGGGGGGGGGCAGGGGTGTGTGGCCCACTGGGTGGGTGTAGCTGCAGTGGTCATGGCAGACTAGGTGGGCGTGGCCGGGGTGGGCGTATCCACCTCGATGTTGCTCTTGGGGGGACGCCTGTGGGGGCTGGGCAGGATTGGGCGAGATCCAGGGGGTCTCTGATGGGTGGGGCGGTGGGCAGGAGGCTTGTCCTACAGGGTGAGACAGGGGGCAGGGCGAGGGTCCATTGCCACGGGGCAAGGTGAGGCAGGGGCTGGGGCGACTGCTGCCTGACACCATCGGCCCCTGCACACAAAGGCCAGCAAGTGCCTGGGGGCGTGCTCTACCACCTCTACTCGAGTTGCTAGCTGGCTGCTTCGCCTCCTTTGTGCTGGGTGGGGCTGCTGCTCTGGACGCCACCGGTGGCCTAATGATCAGGGCTTTTCAACCTTTTCACCCATTGTGCCACTTTTAGGATATAGCAATATCCGAGTACCACCAGTCACCTAGCAAGGTGTCAAAAACTTAATGACCCCCCCAAAAAAGGAAAAAAGTGATAAAGTACAGGTAGTCCTCGACTTACAACAGTTCGCTTAGTGACTGTTTGAAGTTACAATGGCACTGAAAAAAAGTGCCCCCCAAGCCACAGCCGAGCAAGACACCTGCCTGCCCACCTGGCGGCGCTCTTTCTCCTGTCCGAGGTTTTCATTGTTGTGAGCATTTCTGTTGAGGATTGGCAGGGTGGGGTGGGGTGGAGGGGTGTTTGGTTTTTATTTCCCCCCCAGTCTGCTGAGTGGTTGCAGCAGGTTTTGGTCACTTCACATGACCCTGGGACACTGTGACCATCATAAATATGAATCAGTTGCCAAGCATCTGCATGTAAATCACAAGACCCTGGAGATGCTGCAACATTCCAGCTGATTGGCGCTTCTTCTGGGCTCAGCAGAAGCGCCAGGATCAGCGCTGAGCTCCAGCTGGAGCCTGGTGCTGATCCTGGCGCTTCCACTGAGCCCTGACAGCCCTGCAGCTCCAGCCATTTCTTGCTCAGGCTTGTGCGGTGCTGCCACCGGTTCAGCTCATTCCCCTCCCCCGCTACCACTTTTCTAGGATGTTCATGTACCACCTGCCAGGTGCCAATGTACCACAGGTGGTACCTGTACCACTGGTTGAAAAGCCCTGGCCTAATGGACCTGCGTGAGCTGCTGGCAGCGGTGGTGGGCATGCCCACAGAGAGGGTTTTGAGTGCCGCCTCTGGCACGTGTGCCATAGGTTCGCCATCACTGTCCTATACCATTCCACACAAATAGCTGTCCAATCTCTTCTTAAAAACCTCCAGTGATGGTACATCCGCATCTTCTGAAGGCAAGCTGTTCCACTGATTGTTCTAGCTGTAAGGACATTTCACTTTATTTCTAGAAGTTGCATCTCTCCTTGACAAGTTTCCATTCATTGCTTCTTGTTCTGCCTTCTGGTGCTTTGGAGGACAGATTGACTCCCTCTTCTTTGTGGCTTTGGAAAACTGTTATGTCACCCCTTGACCTTCTCTTCACTAGAGTTGAAGTGCACACATCTTAAAGTTGCCACAATTGAAAAACATTGGCATAATGTGTCTGAAGAAGGATAATTTGAGGCTGGTCATTTGTGCCTTGAGTGAGAACTCTTGAGTTAATTTTGTTCAATGATCCATTTGGTTTTTGTTTTCTTGGCTGTCCATGGTATTCTCAGGAGTCTTCTCAAACACCAAAGTTCAAAAGCCTCAATACTTTTTTCTATTTTGCTTCTTCAACTTTTAGTTCCATAGAATATCACAGGAAATAGTTTGGACAGTTCTGTTCTTTAGATGTAAAGACACATTTTCCAAACCATCATAGCTAATCTATTAAGAGCTAGTCCACAGCATATTTCTTGACTCTTTGTTCTTTTACTATGGACCATGACCTTCAAATTACTTAAAAAAAGAACATGAATATTGCAATAGGTCAAATTGTGTTTTGTTTTGCTGCCAAGTATTTGGGAAGGAAATCCAGGGGTGATCCAGTTTACTGGATGGGAGGATACTTGTGCTTCAAAAGTTGTGGGATGCCCAACCTCAACATAGTGTCATGATTATGCTGTCTCTGTCCCAAGGAGTTTACAGTGTCAATTCATCACAGGAGAGACAGAAGCAACATGGAGTTGGTTCCATAAGGCATTACAGACAGACCTCAACTTATGATCCAATTGAGCCCAAAATTTCCGTTGCTAAGCGAGACATTTGTTAAGTGAGTTTTGCCCCATTTTATGACCTTTCTTGCCATAATTATTAAGCAAACCATTGCAGTTGTTAAGTTAGCAACACAATCATTAAGTGAATCTGGCTCCCCCATTGACTTTGCTTGTCGGAAGGTCGCAAAAGTGATCACATGACCCCGGGACACTGCAATTGTCATAAATATGAGCCAATTGCCAAGCATCCAAATTTTGATCACGTGACCGTGGGGACGCTGCAATGGTTGTTAAGTGTGAAAAATGGTCATAAGTCAGTTTTTCCAATGCCATTGTAACTTTGAATGGTCATTAAACAAATGGTTGTAAGTTGAGGACTACCCATACATGCCCATGACTGGAAAACATACTTGTATGCAGATGATCCCAAATTCAATCTCTGGAGAAAAAAAACAAGGCTGCAAATTCCAAAATGTCACCCACTGTTGCAACAGACAATATTGGGGTTCGGCAATTTCAGGGGAGGTTTCCATTTTATTCCTAGCATGCCATACTTACCACATGTCCTATCTTTTGGCAATCCTACTCCTCCTACCTATCTTTTGGCAATCCTACTCCTACCTTCTCTATCCCAGTCCCCTCTGTATATGCACCAATCCCAACTCCCAGAATTCCCAGCTAATGGAGCTTTTGGCAGTCCCAACACTGTATCTGATCAGGGAAGCCTGCAGAGAAACAAGTCACAATTATTGTCATTTCTTCAGAAGA
The DNA here is from genome assembly GCF_001527695.2 of Protobothrops mucrosquamatus. Classification (NCBI taxonomy): domain Eukaryota; kingdom Metazoa; phylum Chordata; class Lepidosauria; order Squamata; family Viperidae; genus Protobothrops; species Protobothrops mucrosquamatus. Next base: position 76,518 of record NW_015388348.1, on the reverse strand, counting down.
TGGGAAGGTTAAGAGTGAGCTTGGCTTAAAAGACAACCAGAATACATCCAGACAACCTTTTCCATTCCCTCAATCCACAACTGTCTTCTTTTCCTCCTGTTCTGTAACACTACAAAAGAAGAACAAAGAAATTTCCATGCTCGGAAAATGAAAAATAGACTGCCTCCATCTTCTGTCATTGTTTGAATTATTGCTTCAGATCATATGGATTTGCATTTGTTGGGTCGTATGTAAAATAAAACATAAAAAAAAGATTCTGAGCAGTCCCAGGGGAGGGAACTGCAAAATCACCAAACTACTATTCTTTTCAAAGAACTTCTAAAGCAGGTATAGGCAACCTTGACTCTTTTATGACTTGTGGACTTCAACTCCCAGAATTCCTGAGCCAGCCATGCTGAGGAGAAATGGAGAGGTTTCCAAGCTGAGCCATGCTGGCTCAGGAATTCTAGGAGGTGAAGTCCACGAGTCATAAACGAGCCAAGGTTGCCTACACCTGTTCTAGATTAAATGAAACTCAGGAAGATGCAGTGAGGCAACAGAGGGACAGTTATGAAAAGTCACATTTTAAATAGGATATGAGCCTTATTGAAGCTTAAAATGCCCCCTACATAACCCAGAAAAAAAATGACTTGTTGCAAGGCCACACACCTTGAAGTCTGGAATTGATCTTGAACTGGAACAATGCACAGTCCCCAAAGAAAAGTTGTAGAGTTGGATTCTGAATTAAAAACTCAGACTTAAAACGAATTTAGGATTGGGGGAGTCACTTCAGATGTGAAGACTCTGACAGATTTGCCATGCAGGTATTGTAGTCCTCATTTCAGGGCCGTAATTGAGCCCAGAATTACGGTTGCAAGTTTCAGGGGTCATTAAGCAGATCACCAAATGATCATGCCCAATTTTATGACCTCTTCTGCAGCAATCATTATGTGAATGCTGAGGTTGTTAAGCAAAGCCGTTTTGTTTTACTCAATAGGCTTTTTTTTTTTTTTGCCAGAAACTGGAAGTAAATGTTGGAAACAGGCAAAAAAACACAAACAAACCCACAAACCTCCCCCCCACACACATACACTTTTATTTATTTATTTATTTATTTGAATTTTTATCCCGCCCTTCTCCTTACGGACTCAGGGCGGCTGACAGCCTGGTAAAACAGATACAAAGATAAAAATACCCACTTTAAAACCTAATTAAAATGAAATATTTGATGTAGCCTGTGTCAATTTAAAATTATTCTTAAAACCCCACTTCTGTGATTGTGGGACACTGCAAATGGTATAAATGCAAGCTGGTTGCCAGGAACCTGAAATACGATTATGTGATGGAGGGGCCACCCAAACGTAGGTTACTCTGGGGAGGTCAGTCATAACTTGAAACATAGCACCTGGTAGTTAAGTGAAAACTTCCTGTATTTCTTCCCTCTAATTGGGGCTTCCCTGATCTCAATCAATGCATTTTCCTTAGTTTATTAAATAACATGCAGTGATTCCAGTCCTGCAATAGGGCCTCCCCCGCCACCATCTAATTTAATAATTAAAGCAGGCTAATTCAGAAAATAAAGGTGTTGGAAACATTTATGCACATAGTAGAAAAACTATCCAAGTCCTTTAAGCCATGAATCAGATTTATTTTTCAAGCAGCATGTGAGGAGAGGGGAAGAGTGTTGTATCTTGTTCAGTTTGTTGTATTTGGACATTCTTGGAAATATAAACTATAGCAGTGGCCTGACTCTGGCAGCATGACAACTCACCCCTTTTCTTTTTCGTTTAAATTAAAAAAAAAATGCCTCCCCTAACTGAAGGTGGCATACATAAATACATCTACACTATCTTTCATTTTATCACAACACTCTTATCATGGTGATTGTTTATCACCTGCTTCATAATACAGGTAGTCCACGACTTACGATTGCAATTGAGCCCAAAATGTCTGTTGCTAAGTGAGACTTTTGTTAAGTGAGCTTTGTCCCATTTCTTGCCACAGTTAATAACATGGCTGTAAAGTGAATCTGGCTTTCCCATTGCCTTTGCTCGTCTGAAGGCTGCAAAAGGGGATCACATGATCCCAGAGACACTGCAACCGTCATAAATACGAGTCAGTTGCCAAGCGTCCAAATGTTGATCACGTGACCACGGGGAATGCTGCAACGGGGTAAGGGTGAACCACGGTCATATAAGTCACTTTTTTCGGTGCCATTAGAACGGTCACTAAACGAAGCGCTGTAAGTCGAGGACCGCCTGTTAAAGGTAAGCCACTGGCATAGAGAGGCATCTTCCTGAGCTCCACAAAGCCCCACCTTGCCCCGACGGTTTCACGGCACCACCCATGCCCGTAAACGAGCAAGAACACATCGTTTGCTGACTCTTGCTGTGACTTGAGACGCCCGCATAATGCGGGAAGAAAATGAAGGAGGAAAAAAAAAAAGAGCGCCTGTCGCTTTAAATCTCTCTCCGGGGAACGCCGGGGCGGAGCCAACTGTTGCCAAGGGTGGAACCTTCGCCGACAGAGAAGCGACCACGTGCGCGGAGAGGGTGGGGGTGGGGTGGAGGAGGAGGAGGAGGAGGAAAGGCGGCATTCCTGTTCCGCCCCCTCCCTGCTCCAGCCCAGGCGGGCGCCCAAGGGCATCGGGATTCCCCCGCACGCTTCCAGTTCCTCAAGTCCGGGGCCGGGTTTCTAGGACACGCGTCGGGGACGGGAGAGTTACGTCTCTCAAGGATGAAAGGGGTCAGGCTGGGGATCCTTCCGTGTCTTCCTCCCTCCTCTCCCCGCCCGGCCAACGCCTCCCCCCCCCGCTAAAAGGTAGAAAAGGACACCTTCCCTAAAGCAGTGTTTCTCAACCTTGACAATTTTAAGGCATGTGGACTTCAACTCCCAGAATTCCACAGCCAATGCTGGCTGTGGAATTCTGGGAGTTGAAGTCCACATGCCTTAAAATTGTCAAGGTTGAGAAACGCTGCCCTAAAGGAATCCTGCGCTCTTAAGCCCTCCCACTCGGTCCGGATTGGTTGCGCAGGACTTGCACCCCGGTGAAGGTGACCTTGAGGAGGGAGGTGGCGAAAAGGAGACGGGAGGGGAAAAGGGAGGAGGAGGGACCCGCCGTAGAGGTCGGGCACACCGGGCCAGCCGGGAGTTGCGACAGCTCCCCCCCCCCGAAAACAGGCAAGGTATCCCCATTAAACTTCAGCTCGCCTTCTTCCCCCTCCTTCTACCCACAAAGGCCAAATACACGTGTTTAGCAGTTCCCCCATCAACTGCCTTGCCTGCCCCTTCGGACCCAAGGGCTGCCTTTGCAGAACAGGCGCGTCTTCGAACCCAACGGGCCTGGGTTTGCATTACAGGGAGTCGTCGACTTACAACAGTAAATCTGTGCATTGACAACATTTGATAAATAAAATAAAATTTCCTTCTGTTAACCACAAAAGGCCGTGCTGCTTTAATCAACATACTATACGATCTGTTACAGGCAATCCTCGACTTACAACAATTCATTTAGTGACTGTTGAAAGTTACAGCACTGAAAAAAGTGACATGGCCATTTTTCACACGACTGTTGCAGCATCCCCATGGTTATGTGATCCAAAATTTGGACGCTTGGCAACTGACTCCTATTTATGATGGTCGCAGTGTCCCGGGGTCATGTGATCACCTTTTGTGACCTGACAAGCGAAATGAGGATCCCAGATTCACTTAACAACTGGCAAGAAAAGTCATAAAATGGGGGGAAATTCATTTAACAAATGTTTCACTTAGCAACAGAAATTTTGGGCTTCGTTGTGGTTGTAAGTTGAGGAATACTTGTACAGGAACCCTCACTGAGTTAATACCGATCAAGCTCAAAATCCTCCTGGCTGGGGAATTCTGGGAATTGAAGTCCATACATGCTAAAGTTTCCAAGACCGTGCTAAACTAAAGCATTTCATCTAAATCTTTTGTCTGACCTGGATAAGCAGGTTGTGTGAACACGCTGGTAGTTCAGTTGTTCCCCCCACCTTGCATCACTTTTCCATGAAATATTTTCAGGCAGTCCTTGACTTACGACCACAACTGAGCCCAAAATGTCTCTTGTTAACTGAGACATTTGTTAAATGAGTTTTGCTTCATTTTATGACCTTCCTTGCCACAGTTGTTAAGTGAATCACTGCTGCTGATAAATTAGTAGCATGGTTGTTAAATGAAACTGGCTTCCCCATTGATTTTGCTTGTCAGAAGGTTGGAAAAGGTGATCACATGACCTTGGGACACAGCAATTGTCATTAAGTATGAGTCAGCATCTGAATTTTGATCACAGGGATGCTACAAAGGTTGTAAGTGTGAAAAATGGTCATAAGCCACTTTTTTCAGTTCTGTTGTAACTTTGAATGGTCACTAAATGAACTGTTGTAAGTCGAGGACAACCTGTATCATTCTCCTCTGTTCACCACTTGCTACCCTCAATGCGGGTCTCTCCCCTAATCCCAGCAATCTTGTGAAAATTCATTAGAACAGTTTCCCAATCTGGAGGTTACTTTTCAAAACATCTGCCAGGGATTCCCTGTGGAGATTGTGTCAGGATTACTTTTCCCGGAATGGACAAATATTTTCTTCCCCAACTATAGGCACAATCAGATAAGGAAAGGGGTCTGACCATCTCAGCCGTCCCCTGGTCTCTGGGTTAATTCACATCCACATCTGTTGACGTCTAAGAAGAATATGCCGAGGGAATTGCAGTTCTTTTTGCAAATGAGTACCCATGTCAACGTGTAGGTAGCTGTACAAAATGAAGGCTGAGGGGAAAGAGTTTTAATTATCCAGGATTACTGTGAAATAGGCTGTGTTTGCAGAGTGGGGAATAGACCAGGTAAAGTTCTAGCAAATTCATTTACACAATGTGCTAAGGTTGTTTAAGATTAAGCTTAAATTGCTGCATGGCAATGACTGGGCTTCCATCGTTTGCTAAACCATTGTTTGTTTTGTGAGGTTTGCTGAATAAACTACAACTGGATGAGTTCACAAACAGGATTCGTTCAGGTCCCAAGTCGTGAACCCAAGAACTGTATGCAGTCCACAGGGTTTTCAGAAGTGATGTTCACACAACATCCTCACTTACACAAACTGATGGATTTTCTGCAATGATCACAAAGCACTGATTCGTACAACTGACCAGATGGGTTGGGTTGGTACATCAAGGATAAAACGAAAACAATCCCCCAATCCAAGGTTTAAATTAAACAGGCTTAACGTTTCATGCAAGTGTTAGTTTTTCAAGTGACCTGGATAAATTGCAATATATAGGTATTTATAGGTAGACGTCGACTTATGACCATAATTAAATCTGCAATTTTGGCCAAAAGTCATGCGGGTTCTAAAGTGGGTCATCATGCCTGCTTTTATGATCTTTTTGGCTGTGGCTATCAAGTGGACACAGTGATCATAAACCAAACACAGCGGTCATTAAAAGCAAACACCATGGTTGTTAAATGAAGCTATTATCCACTATAGTGTGCTTTTTTCTTGAAACTCTTTCTGGAAAAAGAGTTGTGAATTACAGTCACATGACTGGGAGACTGCCAATTGTCGTCAATGTGGGCTGGTAACCGAGTGTCCAAAATTTAGTTACGTAACGGGGGGATGGGAATGGAACTTCAAATTCAGGTCATAAGTCCCTTTTTCAGGGCCCATCATAATTTTGAACAGTCACTAAGCAACATGATCTCCCCTAGTTTAAACCCTGCCTTATACTGAATCACTCTAGACATTTGCAAGTTGTCACAAGCAAATTATTCCAGCAAATCAAATGGAAAGTACTAAATTCATTTGATACAGTTTCACAATGGTTTGCTTTGCCTACTTGTGTCTCTCTGGATTCATGTTTTCTTGGTGAAAGTAGCACAGTAATTAGCCACGGCCTTCTTCCAGGATATTCTTATGGCTTCCCAATCTAGGCTACAGCAGTGGAATTTCCTGGTGGTCTCCCATCCCAGCATTAACCAGGTCTGACCCTGCTTAACTTTTTTTTTTAGATCAACTCCGGGATTCCTGTGGCTCAGCTTTACGCTGATCTGAGAGGCCAATCAGGGCTCTTTAATAGCTAATCTGTGCTGGCGTGAAGAACTGATGTTACTCAGACATAAGATAAAAATCCCTCTAAAACCAATCAGCCACAGTAATCTGAACCTATCCTGGCAGTCATAGTAGGTAGTTCTGCAGAGGTAAAAGACTATGTGGGTCCTTTTGCTGAATTTTTGTTCTGATCATTCACGACTAGTTTTAGCCATGCTCACTGGTAGTCTGTATAAGAACAGGGGATAGCAACTTTTTGCCTGGAGGGCACTACTGCACGCACGACGCTTTCCTTGGGCCCACTGTTTTGCCCTCTTGCTCACAAGACACGCAGGCGTGTTTGATGACTGCCCCTATCCTGATGGGACTTGTTTTGTGAGCATGTCCACAATATCTTCCTAAATCCAGTTAGATCGCTCAAACATTACCTGCTTCCTCTTTAGAAAGCACTTCCGCTCTCAGACTCTCCAAAAGCACCCCTAACTGTACTGGAGAGAACAGATTTCTGATTAGTGCTTACCAGATGGGCTAATCTAAAAATTTGTTCAGTTTGGATTATTGCAAGGTGCTTTTCATAGGGCTATTCTTGAAGGTTACGGTAGTCCTCGACTTAACAATAGTTCATTTAGTGACTGTTCAAAGTTACAATGGCACTGAAAAAAGTGACTTGTGACCGTTCGTCATACTTATGACTGTTGCAGTATCCCCATCCCTACAAAATCAAAATTTGGACGCTTGGCAACCGACTCATATTTATGACATTTGCAGTGTCCTGGGGTCATGTGATCACCTTTTGCAATCTTCTGACAAGCAAAATCAAAGGGGAAGCCAGATTCACTTAACGATTGTGTTGCTAATTTAACAACTGCAATGGTTTGCTTAATAATTATGGCAAGAAATTGGGCAAAACTCATTTAACAAATGTCTCGCTTAGCAATGGAAATTTTGGGCTCAGTTGGATCATAAGTTGAGGTCTATCTGTAATGCCTTATGGAACCAACTCCATATTGCTTCTGTCTCTCCTGTGATGAATTGACACTGTAAACTCCTTGTTACTGATTTAACCACTGTAGCGATTCGCTTAACAACTGTGGCAAGAAAAGTTGTAAAATGGGGAAAAATCATTTAACTGTCTCATTTAGCAACAGAAATTTTGGGTTCAATTGTGGTAGTAAGTTGAGGACTACCTGTACTCCTCAGATTACAACTGATTCAGAACACAGTGGCACATACAGAGCTGGGTGCTTTTAAGTTCACTCACATTATACCTCTGCTGTGTAAGCTGCACTTGCTTCCATTTTCCTTCCAGGTGCAATGCATGGTCCTGGGTATCGCCTTTAAAGGCCTACATGGCATGGGGCTAGGTAATTTGCAGGACCGCCTCTCTTTGCTTGTCTTTTCAGATCGCAGGACCCCAGAAGTATGGCTGACCTTAACTTATGGAATACCCACCCAGGCACTGACTAAGATAGGGTGAGGATGTTTGGGTGGTAGTAGTAGTAGTAGTAGTAGTAGTAGTAGTAGTAGTAGTAGTAGTAGTAATAATAATAATAATAATAATAATAATAATAATAATAATAATAATAATAATAAAAAGTTGGAAGGGACCTTGGAGGTCATCTAGTCCAACCCCCTGCTCAAGCAGGAAACCCTATACCATTTCGGACAAATGGCTGTCCAGTCTCTTCTTAAAAACTTCCAGTGTTGGAGCATTCACCGCTTCTGGAGGCAGGTTGTTCCACTGGTTAATTGTTCTAACTGTCAGGAAGTTTCTCCTTAGTTCTAGGTTGCTTCTCTCCTTGATTAGTTTCCATGGTTGTTGATCCATCCTAAGGGGATCACTGAGGCACTGGATTTGGGTTGTGTTTATGATTTTATATTTTTTATTGTTTATTAGACTTCTTTGCTTGTTTTTATAGTTTCGAGTTTTGCTGTTGTTGCTGTTGAGCCAGCCAGAGTTGTGTCTTAAGACGGGCAGCCAAACAAATCTTTTACATTACATACATAATGGCAAAGCAATGAAGCTTGTGGATAATGGGATTTGGGAAGAAACCAGTTTGAAGAATGGTTGTTTAGCTCCGGCCCCAAGAAATACAGGTAGTCCTCGACTTACAACCATTCATTTAGCAACTGAAGTTACAATGCCACTGAAAAAAGTGCCTTACATCCAGTCCTCGCAATTACAACTGCCGTAACTTCCCCACAGCCATGTGTTCAAAATCCAGGCCCTTCCCAGCTGGCTTCCAACAAGCAAAGTCAATGGGGGAAGCTGGATTTAACGACCACATGGTTCACTCAACTCAGGGGTCTTCAAACTTGGCCCTTTTATAACTTGTGGACTTCAACTCCCAGAATTCCTCAGCCAGGCACACTGGCTGAGGAATTCTGGGAGTTGAAGTCCACAAGTCATAAAAGGGCCAAGTTTGAAGACCCCTGACTTAACTGCAGTGCTTCGCTTAACAATCATGGCAAAAGGGTTGTAAAAGCGGCGTGGCTCACTTAACCCCTTTGCTTAGCAATAGAAATTCTGGTTCTAATTGTGGTCATAATCCGTAGTTGTTTCAAAAGTCAGTGAGAATAAAATAAAAGCAGAATAAATAATAATAGGCTGTGAAATATTTCTACAATCAGAAACACCAGCAAGAAGAAATAGAGGTTTAACGAAGAAATTATCAAATGGACACAGAATTATATTCCATAGGTGGAAGGAGATAAGATGGGGGCAGATTAGCTTTGGGGGCCAAAGAAGAAATGTCATATAAAGGTCAGAGTTTTAAATAAAAAGATTATTTCCAAGTAGCTGTTAGGACTTGGAATCCCTGTTAAAGCCAGATGGACTCGGTTTACAAGTAAGTAGATAATAGGACACACACACACCTCATACATACATAACCCCAAACATATTTTTCCCTATTAGTTAAGGTAAATTCAGTTCACATGCTAATAATAATAATAATAATAATAATAATAATAATAATAATAATAATAATAATAAAGTTGGAAGGGACCTTGGAGGTAATCAAGTCCAACCCTCTGCTCAGGCAGGTAACCCTATACCCAGAGCTTTTTTGTAAAAAAAAAAAAAAAAAAAAAAAAAAAGGTGCCGGAACTCACACATGTCATACAATCCGCCTTGCCTACCCTACAAGGTTCCATCCAAAAAAGGTGCCGGAACTCTGTTCTGGGCGTTCTATGACAAAAAAAAGCCCTGCCTATAACATTTCAGACAAATGGCTGTCCAGTCTCTTTTTAAAAACTTCCAGTGTTGGAGCATTCACAGCTTCTGGAGGCAGATTGTTCCACTGGTTAATTGTTCTAACTGTCAGGAAGTTTCTCCTTAGTTCCAGGTTGCTTCTCTCCTTGATTAGTTTCCATCCGTTGCTTCTTGTCCTGCCTTCAGGTGCCTTGGAAAATAGCTTGACTCCCTCTTCTTTGGGGCAGCCCCTGAGATATTGGAACACTGCTATCATGTCCCCCCTCCTGATCCAATAGGAAAGAGCTTGTTGAAATGGAAGCTGTCTTAATTAGGTCATTAACTTAAAGACTGCCTTCATCTTAAACTTTAACCCTAATAATCTGATATTATTTATAACACTGGTATCTTGTACTATATACTCTCAAATTTACATAAAGACTTGGTTTTCCAAAGTGAGCTAAGCAAATTTATGTTAATAATGGTTTACTGAATGTGGGTTTAAACAACATCCTAGATTAAAAAGCATTCTACATTCCTTATCATTACACTAACTAAACTATTAGTCCTTGACTACTCTACTCAGAACTTTAATAGAAAGCCTTCATGGTGTTGAATGTACCTTTTGTTTTAACCAAAATGTATAATCTGTAGTTCGTCTAATGTTGAAGACAAGCAGTTCAGCCCCTTTGCTTGTCTTCTCTTTTGTGAGCCAGGCCTGTGATGACTGCACTGCATTACAAGTAGTCTTCGACTTACAATTAGAATTGAGCCCAGAATTACAGTCATAAATCAAGGTGGCCATTAGGGTGGGTCATCACATGCTCAACCTCATTTTACTGTTTGTTTGTTTTTGCAGTGCTCATTAAATGAATATCATGGTCATGACATTTTTCCCAATGGGCATTTTTTTGCCAGAAATTAGAAGGAAAAGGCCAGAAACTGGCAAAAAAAATAATAATCAAAAATTATGGGATGCTGCAAATGGCCGTAAATGCAAGCCTGTTGCCAAGAGACCAAAATGGAATCATGTGACTGCTTGTGGCCATTGTAGCTTCTCAAATGGGTCATAAGTGGTTCTAGAATGACCAACTGACAAGCAAGGACATTCTCTATAAACGTTTTGCATATGATCTAGCTTTGTTTTCTCTACCTTGTGGTAAACCATACTTTGTTCTTAGATTTACAACATAGGTAGTTCTTGACTTACGGCCACAAATTTCCATTGCTGGGCAAGACAATTGTTAAGTGAATTTTGCCCTACTTGACTTTTTTTTTTTGCCACTGTTGTTAAGTGAATCATGCGGTCATTGAACAAATCTGGCTTACTAGATTGCCTTTGCTTGTTGGAAACTTGCTGGGAAAGTTGCAAATGATGATCACATGACTCTGGGACAGTGCAGCTGTCATAAATACATGCCAGTTGCCAAGCGCCTGAATTTTGATCAGATGACCATGGGGGGGATGCTGCAATGGTCATAAGTGTGAAAAATGGTCCTAAGTCACTTTTTACAATGTCATTGTAATTTTGAACAGTCACTAAAGGAATGCTTGTAAGTCGTAGTAACTGTGAGAGGGATCTCGGAGTCCAAGTAGACAATCACTTAAATATGAGCCAGCCGTGTGCTGCAGCTGCCCAAAAAGCCAACACAGTGCTGGGCTGCATTAACAGAGGGATAGAATCAAGATCACGTGAAGTGTTAATACCACTTTTACAATGCCTTGGTAAGGCCACACTTGGAATACTGCATCCAGTTTTGGTCACCACAATGTAAAAAAGATGTTGAGACTTTAGAACAGCATGCCTGGCTGAGGAATTCTGGGAGTTAAAGTCCACAAGTCATAAAAGGGCCAAGTTTGAAGACCACTGCTCCAGAAGGAATGCAGAAAAGAGCAACAAAGATGATCAGAGGATTGGAGGCTAAAAGATATAAGGAACGGTTGTTGGAACTAGGTATGTCTAGTCTAAAGAAGAGAAGGATGAGGGGTGACATTATAGCAGTGTTCCAATATCTCAGGGACTTCCACAAAGAAGAGGGAGTCAAGCTATTCTCCAAAGCACTTAAGGCAGGACAAGAAGCAACGGATGGAAACTAATCAAAGAGAGAAGCAACCTAGAACTAAGGAGACATTTCCTGACAGAACAATTAACCAGTGGAACAACCTGGCTCCGGAAGTGGTGAATGCTCCAAACACTGGAGGTTTTTAAGAAGAGACTGGACAGCCATTTGTCTGAAATAGTATAGGGTTTCCTGCCTGAGCAGGGGGCTGGACTAGATGACTTCCAAGGTCCCTTCCAGTTTTATTGTTATTATTATTAAAGACTACCTATATTCCTGAAACTGCAAACTCTTGGCTCATGCAATTTACCATTGTTATGCCATGACTTACAAACTTCACCCACTGGGTTCATTAAATTAGACTAAGCCAAAACTAGGGATACATACGATAATATGCAGCAATGTGTGAACATTAGCACTGATTGCTTCTTGCATGGATTAACTTAGTGTAGCAAACATGAAATAGGTGTTTGGCTGTTCTAGCCACCTTCCCAGCTCTCTTGCTGAAAAAAGGGAGGGGAAGAGGGTGCCGATTAAGTCTTGGCAGCAGGAAGAGGCCAACGCCTTCTTAACACTTTCTCTTGCTTTCAAAACTTCCCAGGATCATAAATGATTGGCTGAGAGAAAGGAGAGTCAGTTAACTCCTTGCAAAAAGCAGTGTGGAAGGCGGAATTTATAGAGATCTATAAATCCGTTTTAGTAGAGAACCATTAAGAGGTAGCTTGCTTTTCTAGTGCTACAGGCATGAAAAAATGCAATCTTATACAATGCAACCGAAGACACTAATACGCTGTGTAACAAACATAGCAAAAATATCTAATCCAAAAACTGTTCACCTCTGCTTAACATGTGGCGTTAACATAACACACACATCCCGGGTGCCCATTTCAGGCTTTTTTTCCTTCCCCCCTCCCAAGCCTTTCCCAAACCATTTTTATACCCTTTTCAGCAGAGTGCCCTACAGTGATTAACATCTTCCCCTATCACCAGTCTTTGAAGAAACTTAAAAATATTCACTACTAAATGATGAGTTTTTATGCTCGGTTTCAATTTTTTCCTCTTTCCCCCTGAGCCAAAGAAATATTTTGTAGAATTTGTCAGTGGTGGTATTCAGATATGTAAACAACCGGTTCTCTGTGTGGATGCCGCTTCCGGAAGTCCATTCTGAGCCTGGGCAACAAAAAATTAGCTACTGGTTCGGCCAAAGTGGTGCGAACCAGCTGAATCCCACCACTGGAATTTGTAAGTTGTAAAGGAGAGATTTGTGAGAGCCAGAAGGATGTGTTACTCATTTTTATGAACAAAGCAGTCCCATCACGTCTGATCCAACCATTTTAGTGTAGATGGTAAATGCCAAAGGTGATTAAAGAGACAGGTGACCTATCTTCATCAAATGTTATACAGTTTAAGGTGCGTTGTAATGTCCATAATAATAAAGAAATTGGGAAAGTGTGAGATGGGGATTGTGAAGAGAGACAACATGGTTTCTGTTTCTGTGGGTGAATAATATAGCTCCTCTGATTCCCTTCTCATAAAGGCAGAATTATTTCAAGCATGCAAATACATAGAATATTTCTTCGTTATCTCAATCTAAGTATTAAGACTTAAGTATGATATATGCTACACCATGGTTTGTTATAACTCTGGTTCATGGGGAGTGGAAGCACCAAATAAATTGAATCATATACAACACAAGAAGCTACAACCAAATGAACTACATTAATCATGCAAATAATGCAATTGTTTTAGCTCACAGTGATATAGAAATGGGGGTTTCTGAATAAATCATCTTTTACGATTCAATATCGTTAGCTTCCAGATTTCAACTCTTCCAAGCGTGATATGTCAAGAGAGATCTATGGTTAGATTGCAGTTTCTCAGCATATACTGAGTTGATTTTTATGTGCCACTCAAATCTCTATTCCAGTGTTTCTCCACCTTGAAAACTTTTAAGATATGTGGACTTCAACTCCCAGAATTCCTCAGTCAGCATGTTTGCTGGGGGATTCTGGGAGTTAAAGTTCCCACATCTTAACATTGCTGAGTTTGAGAACATTGTTGTAATCAATCCACAGAAATATAGAGGGGAAAAGAGTTAACAAAGCAAGTAAAAGAACCAAGAAGTGGACAAACATGATATATTTAGTTTGCTTGACTGCAAGACTGGTGTTTAATGACGTTTTACCACAATACAGGCAATCCTCAACTTACAACCATTCATTTAGTGACAGTTCAAAGATACAATGGCACAGAAAAAGTAACTTATGACTGTTTTTCACACTTATGACCCTTGCAGCATCCCCATAGTAACATGATCAAAATTCAAATGCTTGGCAACTGGTTCATATTTATGACGGTCCTGGGGTCACATGACCATCTTTTGCAACCTTCTGACAAACAAGAGTCAATGGAGAAGCCAGATTCACTTAACAACTGTGTACTAACTTAACAACTGCAGTGATTCACTTAACAATTATGGCATGGAAGACTGTAAAGTGAGGCAAAACCCACTTAACAAATGTCTTGCTTAGCAACAGAAATTTTAGGCTCAATTGTGGTCATAAGTTGAGGACTACCTGTATGTGTTTGCTGTCTTAATGAATTCTGGGCCTAGGAATTCCTTCAAATACAAAAACTGAATGCTACTGCTAAGCTGACTATGCAAAAAACTATTCCTCAAATACATCAAGCATGCATTGTAGTGTATCATCTTCCAAGACCCAGTTGATAAATCTAGCTCTATCTTTTATATGCTGCATAGTAACATGCAGTATACACCATGATGCCAATTCAAGCAGAACCTCCAGATACCAAGGCAGTCTATCCCAAGCATATTATGTACAATCTATTTTCATATTTTTCTCTGTAATTTTCCATTCTGGTTAGCCATTACAGGAAACTGGATGCTCAGTAGATCTTTGCTTTTAATAGCAAACCATACCCAAAGCTTAGATACCAATTTTTCTTGAGTTGATCACTTACATCAAGAGGAATGCATTTAAAGGAATAGATTATAGTGCAGAATGTTTGCATATGAAAGGATGACAGAAAATTCCACATAATCCCCCACAGAGGCTGAGTGTCTTAAGTTAATGTATTTTGGGGAGATTCAATAGCATGTTTTGCAACCCATCCCTTGGGCTTGTGACCCACGCTTTATGACATAGTATGTGTGAACCCAGCCAACGGTGGCTTATTAAATGAACCATTCTTATGCAAATTGTGGTTTAGCACAGCATGTGAAGATAATCATGCAGTAAGTCATATCCAAAAGGAAGCTGGTCCAGATTGGTCCTAATCTCGTCAAGAGAAAGAGATATTCAGGCCAAGAAAGGAAGTATCAGTGGGGAACCAAAGAGAAGCAGATCTGATAAGAAAGCCTTACTATTCGAAGTGGTCTCCCCTTGTTATAGTTTCTCATAAGTTACAAAAATGCGCTATTATGTCGGATAGCAATTAACCAAATGTACAGTTTCTAAATGGCACCCTCAAAATAACATTGCCTTCCTCCAATGTTGTAAACATTTGTTTACTGAGGCATTCCAGATGCATTTAGATTATATACAGGTAGTCCTTGACTTACAACCATTTGCTTAGTGACTGGAGTTACAACACTGGAAAAAGTGACTTGTGCAAGTTTTCACACTTTTAACCATTGCAGCATCCCTGTGGTCATGTGATCAAAATTCGGGTGCTTGGGATGTATTTACGACAGTTGCAGCATCCCCATGGTCACCTTCTGTAACCTTCCAATCCTACTTCCGACACGCCAACTCAATGGAGGAAGCCAGATTTGCTTAAAGACTGCATGATTCACTTAGTGACTGGAAAAAAGATTGTAAAATGGGGTGCAACTCAATTGAACTGTCTTGCTTAGCAACTGAAATTTTGTGCTCAACTGTGATTGTAGGTTGAAGACTATTAGTACTTAGTAGGGAATTAGTAGGCACAACTCACCTGGAAAGCACCAATAGGGAAAGGCTGGTACAAGGAATATCAAGAGGTGCCTAGCACCCCCACAGATGTTACCATGCTAACAGCTAGATTAGAGAGACTGCCTACACCCCTGGTGGCAAACCTATGGCACATGTGCCAGAGGCGGCACTCAGAGCCCTCTCTGTGGGCACGCGTGCCATCGCCCCAGTCCTAGGCCTTCAGCTGGGTTTTATAAAACCTTTTCACTTTAGGCCTCCGTCGCCGTGTGCAAAAAAAAAAAAAGGTTCAATCAATCAATCAATTTCAACTTCTCAAGGAAAAAAAAAGATCTTGCAAAGTTGGAATTGATTGAACTTTTTAGTCCCGCCCAGTCTGCCGTTACCACCACAGTCACGCCCACCCAATTGACCATACCCACTCAATGGGCCATGCCCACTCAATGGGCCACACCCACCTGGCACCGGACAATACATAAGTGGGTTTTGGGTTGCACTTTGGGCACTCGGTCTCTAAAAGGTTCGCCATCACTGGCCTACACATACATAAAGCATTAACATGAATTCCCCTGCAAAGTATGTACATTGGATGACGAACTTTGCATAACAGAGGCCTAGTTCTGTAGTGAGGAGCCCGTGTCCCGGGAAAGCAGACTCAAATTGCGTCTGGAGGTGTTCAAAGAACAGAAATTCACAAAATTCATTCAAATCAGCAGAAAGGAGAGCTAAAACCCTTGATAGTTTTCTTTGTGGAAGAAATTGTGTATTCTTGCACCAAGCAGCACTAAAACAACAAGCTAGATTAGAAGCACGCAACCAAGAGGCCTCTATGTTGTGGACTTCAACTCCCATAAGCCCTCAGGCCGGCATGGTCAAGGGTTTGTGAGATCTAGTGCATCTGGAGGACATTAGACACAGGTTAGCCGTTTCCACAGGACTAGGCCTTTGCAAGCCTAGAGTCCTAGGAAAGCTCTTTATCCAGAAGGTTACATAGGGGTCACAACATTTACAGAGCAGAACCAGCCTCCTGGAAGCCATGCGAGGAGTGGGGGAAGGGAGTGGAAGCTGGACAAAGGTCACTATCTTCAAGATGAAAAGAAACGTCATTCTGGATACAGATGAGTGTACAGATATGTTATACACACCGCTGTCTCATGGCAACTAGTAAAAGTGGGTTCATCCCCAGAAGAAATCATGCAAGAATAAACCACGTACACAAGAAGGGCAATAAGCTAAAACTACTAGTAATATTGGTAAAAGGGGAGTAGTACAATTCAGGTAAACCCTACTTCTTCACTCACTCTCTTCCACATATGAAGAAAGGAAGAATAAAAAGGATCGATCACGCGGAGCTCCATATCCTAAGATTAACCCACTCTATATTCTTAGAGCATGCAGGCTTATTTATCACTTTAAAATGCAGATAACGCGCACACAACAAAGCAACAGTATCCTATCAGCAAAAAAATCACAGGTATCATTATTATTATTTGTTATGGCCACCCTACTCCAAAAGTCTCTGGTCATGGGGATAAGCAGATAGTAAAAGATACTTAAGCGTTCACTTGCATGTTAACCAACTTACACCAATGGTTAAACCTTCCAGAGCATATTCTTTGAGGCTTACACCTGAGTAAAGTTGCCTACAACGGAAAAATCAGTAAATCTGCTGCATAGAAGTCTGTGTTAATGTGCTTTGAGGATTGAGGGGGTCAGGCTGGCCGCAGTAAGACCAAAATATTCTTGCCTTTGCACAGTCTCTCAAAAAAATGTTAGGTTAAAGTTACTGCGATTATGATTGCTTCATATGGACTCTGCAAAATATATAAGGATTCAATAGCTCCGTAATAACTTGACTGAAGCTTTACCAATCGCCAACGGTGGAAAAGGAGGAATCGGAGAGGATTATCAGGTTGGGGGGGAAGCAAAGACGAGGCTTCTTCCCAGCTCTCATTTCCCCAACTTCTTCCAACCCAGGACCCTCTCCCCAGGGCGTGCAGATTGCAACCCGCCCAAATCAGCCCTGCAATCTTTTTACCCGCAAAAGTAAGGCTGTCTACGCGAAAAGTGCAACCTTGGCTTCGAGCAAGGTTAAAGACAGCCCGGGAGAAATAGAGGCCTGGTCAATCAGAGGAGGAGGAGATAATCCCGAGGCTGACCCAGGAATCCTTCTGCTCCCAAATGCAAGGGAAGGAGAAGGGGGAGCAGAAGCCCGTTTGCAAGCTTCTCTAGTCTCCCCCCCCCTCTCCCCATCTCCACGTTTCAAATCCTACCATGCTTACTCTCTGGAAGACCCTCTTAAAGAGGGCAAGCTAGTATTTCCCACCTGGTAACTCCCCAGGAATGCCTCGGCCGTGTCTTGCGGGGGGGGGCAGAAAAGACCCCGCAGGGCCCCCCCACACACACTCTGCTCCGAAGAGAGGAAAGGGAGTTATTCCAGGGTAGCTACCTCGCCAAGCGGGGGGGTGGGGAAACGGGGCGAGGATCGGGCGCAGGAGCAAAACGGAGGGGGTCACCCCGGCGGAAGGTAGGGAAGATGACCCCGGGATAAGGGAAGGGGGAGAGCAGGAGGCTCTCCTCGGATCAATACCCCGGATCCTACCCCGGTTCCCCCGCCGCCTTCTCACCCACCTGCGGGTTCCCTCGGCGGGTCCTTGCCGGCGCTCTGGCTGGGCTGTTCTGCCGCCGCTCCTCCCGCAGGAGTCATCTCGTCCGCCTTAATGACCATGGCCGGCCACCACCGCCGCCGCCACTCGCGCTCTTCTGCCGCTGCCCGCTGCCCCGCTTCGCCGCCGGCCCTGCTGCGCTGCCGCTGGAAGGACAGTCAAGCCCGTCGCAGCCCCACGTGGTCCGCACTTCACCTCGGCGGCCGCTCCGACCCCTGACACGCCGCCCTCGGCCGCTGGCCCCGCCCTCTCACCCTGCCTGTCACGGAAGCCCCGCCCATCGAGCCCGACGGCGGCCGGCCGGGGGCAAAATGCATTGCGTTTTGCGGGGCGGGACAGACAGGCGGGCGGAGAAGCGTGCAGTTCCTTAAAGGGGCAGAACTGCTATAGAGCAGTGGTGGCGAACCTATGGCACAGGTGCCAGAGGCGGCACTCAGAGCCCTGCCTGTGGGCACGCGCGCCGTCGCCCCAGTCCTAGGCCTTCATCTGGGTTTTATAAAACCTTTTCGCTTTAGGCCTCCGCCGCCATGTGCAAAAAAAAAAAAAGGTTCAATCAATCAGTCAATTTCAACTTCTCGCGGGGAAAAAAAAGATCTTGCAAAGTTGGAATTGATTGATTGAACTTTTTAGTCCCACCCAGTCTGCTGCAGCCACACCCACCCAGTGGACCACACCCACTCAATGGGCCACACCCACCTGGCACCTGACAATGCATAAGTGGGTTTTGGGTTGCAGTTTGGGCACTTGGTCTCTAAAAGGTTCGCCATCACTGATATAGAGGATAGGGGTCCCCAGAATTCTGGGGGCTGAAGTTCACACCTCTTAATAGGGCTAGATGGGAAACTGCAATACAGGTAGTTTTCAACTTACAACCGTTCATTTAGCGACCGCTTGAAGTTACAAGGCATTGACAAAAGTGAGTTAGGACCGTTTTTTTTCAGACTTGCTTCAATCCCCACACTCACGTGATCAAAATTCGAATGCTTGGCAACTGGCATGTATTTATGACGGTTGCAGTGTCCAGGATCACGGGATCAACTTTAGGGATCTTCCAACAAGCAAACTTCACAGGGAAGCGAGATTCGTTTATAGATGGTGTTACTAATTTTACAACTTCAGTGATTCACAATTGTGGCAAGAAATGTTGTAAATGGGGCAAAAATTCATTACATCTCCTTAAATTCGAGGCAGTTTGGTGTAGTGATTAAGACACCAGGCTAGAAAGAAGGTGACTGTGAATTCTAGTTCCACCTTAGGCATGAAAGAACAGGCTGGGTGACTTAGAGCCAGTTACTCAACGCTCAGCCCAACCCACCTCACAAGGTTGTTGTGAGAAAATATCTTGGCTTCCTTCAGTTATTTATAAAAACAATAAAGATAGAAGCTCTGGATAAGTTTACATCATTTTCTTGCCAACAGTATGTCATTGCCTTCTTTCAGTGTTTCCCCCTCCAATTTCTCAGCCTAGTTAGTGTACAGTTCTGTGATTTTCAATTAATTCCCCATCCAAATATGAACCAAGTTTTTGTTTCCAAATCCAGACCAGCTCAGCCAAATTTGCTTTCTTTCTAACCATAGCAGTTGTAGACAATGTATGATCATCTAGATCAGGGGTCCTCAACCTTGGCAACTTTAAGACTTGTGGACTTCAACTCCCAGAAGGGGAGGAATTCTGAGAGTTGAAGTCCACAAGTCTTTTTTTTTATTAAAAGTTTTATAAAAATTACAATATAAACCCCCATACCCACCCCAAACCCCCCCTCCCTCTCCCCCACTTCCCAGAGCTGAACACAGGGTTACAAATATAATAATCATAATCTAACTAACATTAACCAACTATTTAAATAACCAAGTCCATAACACGCTTTAACTCCCTTTTAACATAAATTTAAACAAATTAAAATTAAACACGATAATAAACAAATTAACAACCTAATTGTTAAACAATACAGTACTAATACTAAAAAAATAATAATATAATAATAATAATAATCTAAAATTTACTCATAAGCCAAATGGAACTTTTTAGTCCCATATTTATTCTGAATATAATCTATCCATCTTCTCCAGACCGAAGTGTATCTTTCTTGTGACTGATCCTTCAAATAAGCAGAAATCTTGGCCATTTCTGCTAAATTTGACACTTTAAGCGTCCATTCTTCTATAGTAGGCAAGCAGTCCTTCTTCCAATATTGCCCTACTAATAATCTTGCAGCTGTTATCAAATTCAACATCAAATTAGTTTCTTTAGTATCACAATCTGTAATAACACCCAACAAAAATAATTGTGGAGTGAACTTTATCTTTTTCTTAAGTCTTAAAGTTGCTAAGGTTGAGGACCCCTGATCTAGATCAATGTTTCTGGAACTTGGTAGTTTTAAGCCGCAGACTTCAACTGGCTGGGGAATTTTGGGAGTTGAAATCCACATGTCTTAAAGTTGCCAAGTTTGAGAAACACTGCTCCAGATACTGGACTACAAATACCATCTCTACTTCACCGTCAACTATGCTGATAAAGTCCCACAACATTGGGTAGATCAAGTGCTGCCATTCCTTGTACTATGGGCCTAAACCAGGGGTCTTCAAACTTGGCCCTTTTATGACTTGTGGATTTCAACTCCCAGAATTCCTCAGCCAGCGTGCCTGGCTGAGGAATTCTGGAATTGAAGTCCACAAGTCATAAAAGGGCCAAGTTTGAAGACCCCTGGCCTAAAATGTGCAATGGTTTGTTTTTAATCCCAATCCCAACTCAGAGGCGGTTGATCATTGTGGCCCTACAGTCCTCAATTTATGAACACAATTGTGACTAGAATTTCCATTGCTAAGGCGGTTGTTAAGTGAGTTGTGCCTGATATTACAATTTTACAACCTTTTTGCCATGGTTATTAAGTGAATCACTGCAGTCATTAAGTGAATCGCACAGCCATTAAGCAAATCCAGTTTCCCTTATTGACTTTACTTGTTGGAAGTCGGCTGGGAAGGTCACAAATGGAGATCTCATGACCTTGAGATGCTACAACTGTCACAAATACATGTCAGTTGCCAAAAGTTTGAATAATGTGACCGTGGGGATACTGCAATGGTTGTGAGTGTGCAAACTGGTCATAAATTACTTTTTTCAGTGCCATTGTAACTCAGAATTACTAAATGAATGGTTGTAAGTCCAGGGCTACCTGTATAAGCCATCTAAGCTAGGGCAATGATGGCGAACCTTTTAGAGACCGAGTGGCCAAACCACAACCCAAAACCCACTTATTTATCGCAAAGTGCCAGGGCTGCATCAGCATTGTGGTGCCCTCAGGGGGGGGCATGTGGGTGTGGCCCACTGGGTGAACATGGCTGCGGTTGTCACGGCAGACTGGGTGGGCATGGCTGGGGTGGGCATGGCCACCTCAATGTTGTTCATGGGGGGGATGCCTGTGGGGGCCGGGCAGGGTGGGGGGAGATCCAGGGGGTCTCTGGTGGGTGGGGCGGTGGACAGGAGGCCCAGCATAGATGGGGGAGGCATGCAATCCTAGCTGGGACTGGGGGGCCATGGCGCACTCTGCTCGGAGTGGTCTTTGGCTTGCTGGGCGTGCTCTAGCTGGCCGCTTCGCCTCCTTTGTGCTGAGTGGGGCTGCAGCTCCAGGCGGCAGAGGCGGCCTAATGGACCTGCACAAGCTGCTGCAGTGGCAGCGCGCGTGCCCACAGAGAGGGCTCTGAGTGCCGCCTCTGGCACGCGTGCCATAGGTTCACCACCACTGATCTAGGGAAATAACGAATAACCCAACCACAATGGAATAGCTTGACAGAAAGTTACTTTTCTCCATCAGGAATAAAAGAAAAAAGCAGAACATTCCAGAAGAAAAGATTATTATGTAGAGGAAGTATCCATTTTCTACATCCAGTCCTCCATCTGCCATGTTGTGCTGCCTCTCACATTTCTTCCATGACCGAGAAAGAAAAATGTTTTTTTTTTGTATGTAATTTTTACTAAAATTTTTAAACACGAATGAAAAACTAAAGTAAGAAAAAAGAAATAAATTAGAGAAAAAACAAAAGTGAAAGAAAAGAAAAAAAATGAAAAAATGGAAAAGAAATAATGAAGTTATAAAGAAGTATTACAATATTCCTCATATCAGTTATATATTCAAATATAGCATTTTGACCTCTCTCTCTAAAGTTATATCACATTGCTTTTATTTTTATAATCTGTTCCCAAAATCATAAATCACATTCATTTCCCCCCCATTTTTACGCAAAAAAGTCCCTAAGAGTATCCAGGCACCAATAAATGTGGATATCTTTTCTCTAACTATAGAAGTCAATTTAGCCATTTCAGCAAAATTTGTCAACTTCACCAAACACTTCATAGGGGGTAATGTTGAATCTTCCCATTCTTTATATATATATATATATATATATATATATATATATATATATATATATATTTGGAACCTCAAAGAAGAGTAGCTGATCCTTCCATCAAAGGTAGCAGTGCAACCCAGTTCAAAACCCAGCTGACCTTTGTTTACAGAGTATTCAGTTCTCCTAACCAGACCCATTTGATTTGCAAGGTTTTCAATGCCTTCTCTCCCATTGTATGATTGCTTATCAATTAAATAAGGAGGGAGGTTAGTCATTAAGCTTGTCTTTTGATCCTTGGGTAGGGAGAGGAATCCATTCAAAGCAAAGATTCTTGAACCAAGCAGTCGGTATCTAACAGAACGAGGGCTGCTTAGGACAATCTTCTGAAACCATTACAAGAACAGTCATTCTAATTATACTGCTACAATCCCGAGAGTGCATGAACGGTACTCATAATCTGTATTAACAAGGGAGCACTGTAGTAATTCTGTGGTTTTGAAGAGCACAGAAAAGCTATTGTGCTTTGGAGAGTTTCAGAGAGTTGAGTCCTAAAAGAAGACATAGATATGGATATAGGCTCAGTAAAGGTAAAGGTTTCCCCTGTCCAGTCGTATCCAAGTCTAGGGGGCAGTGTTCATCTCTGTTTCTTAGCTGAAGGACCCAGTGTTGTCCAAAGACCCTTGTGGCCAGCATGACTATAGGTCAGGGGTCCCCAACCCTCAGTCCGTGGACCAGTACAGGTCCGTGGCATGCCAGCAACTGGTCTGCACAATTAAGCAAAGCCCCATCCGTGAGATGCAGGCAGCACACAAAACCACACACCATCCGGTCTGTGGAAAAACCTCTCTCCACGAAACAGGTTCCCTGGTGCCCAAAAGGTTGGGGACTTCTGCTATAGGTAAACTTAACAACCATTAAGAGCCATGGTGACACAGTGGTAAGAATGCAATACTGCAGGCTAACTCACTGCTCAATCCAGGAGTTCGATCCTGACCAGCTCAAGGTTGACTCAGCCTTCCATCCTTCCAAGATCAGTAAAATGAGGACCCAGATTGTTGGGGGCAAGATGCTGACTGTGTAAACCACTTAAAGAGGGCTGTAAAGTATTATGAAGCGGTATATAACTGTAAGTGCGATTACTATTCATTTAGTGACCATTCAAAGTTACAACAACACTGAAAAAAGTGACTTATGACCGTTTTCACACATACAACCGTTGCAGCATCCCCCTGGTCATGTGATCAAAATTTGGATGCTTGGCAACTGACTCGTATTACGGCCATCGCAGTATCCCTACAGTCACATGATCAAAATTCAAAATGGCAACTGGCATGCAACTGACACATATTTGTGATGTTTGCAGTGTCCTGGGGGTCACCTGATCCTCTTTTTGAGACCTTCTGACAAGCAGGAAGCCAGATTCACTTAACAACTGTGTGACTAACTTAAAAGCTGCAGGGATTCACTTAACAACTATGGCAGGAAAGGTTGTAAAGTGGGGCAAAGCTCACTTAACAATTGTCTCCCTTAGTGACAGAAATGTTAGGCTCCATTGTGGTCATAAGCTGAGGACTACTTGTATATCCAAGGCATCCAGAACACTGTTGCTTTCCCACCAGAATGGTATCTATTTATCCATTTGCATTTGCATGCTTTTGAATTGCTAGATTGGCAGGAGCTGGGGCAAGTAATGGGAGCTCACCCTGTCCTGCGGTTCTTGGGACTCAAACTGCCGACCTTCCGGTTGATAAGCCAGTGTCTTAACCACTAGGCCACCATGCCCCTGACATAGAATCATAGTGTTAGAAGGGATTTTGGAGGTCATCTAGTCCAACATGAAGTAGCTCATGAAAGTGGCTTATGTTTATTTATATCCATTGCATTTGCATTGGTGTATTTACTGTATGTGTAGAATCATTGTGTAGGCTTATATATGTGGGCCAGGAAACATCAGGGCCATTAAGAATGACATCAGCATCTTTTTTTACTTCCCTGCCCTTGTTGTCCTCCAGTTTATGTGCCAGGAGACACAGGTAGCTGTTGCTAATGTTATCTAGGTCTTTTGTACAAAGACTGCAGAGAAATCTGCACCCAATCCTATCTATGCCATACCATCATGCCTCAGAATAATTTGGATGCTACTGCTTGTCCAAAATGGGAAGATTGAAAGCCTTTTTGTTGGTAGCTTCCATCCTTTCCAATAAGCACTTGCTTAGAATGGTGTCCCAACAAATTATGCTCCTGATGGAGCATGGTGGCTCATGTGGTTAGAATGCTGGGTTAGAGGTTAGGAAAGGCCATGTTTGAAACCTGAGAGCTACTGCATTTCGGGGTGAGCTCCTGTCATTTGCTCCAGCTTCTTCCAGGGACATGAAAGGAGCCCCCACAGGTGTCCCCCAAGCAATGGTGATGTTCACCGGCTAATTCTTTCACCTTGGAAGTGCCTTAAGTGGTGCCTCTGACACAAACAGGAGAGGATGCCCCTGATACAATCCATCTCACCATTAAGCAAAAGCAGAGATGAGCAACCAAGATGATTGGGGGAGTGGAGGCTAAAGTGTTGTCAACGCTATGAACAATTGTAGGAACTGGATTTGTCTAGTCCAGGGGTAGGCAACCTTGGCTCTTTTACGACTCGTGGACTTCAACTCCCAGAATTCCTGAGCCAGCATGGCTCAGCATGGAAACCTCTCCCTTTCCCCTCAGCACGGCTGGCTCAGGAATTCTGGGAGTTGAAGTCCACAAGTCATAAAAGAGCCAAGGTTGCCAACAGCCAAGAGAAGGACTAGGAGTGACATGATAGCAGTCTTCCAATATTTAAGGGGACGTCACAGAGAAGAGGGGGTTGATGAATTCTCCAAAGCATCTGAGAGCAGGACAAGAAGTATTAGGTGACAGATCATTAAAGAGCAATCCAGCCTAGAACTAAAGACAAATCTCTTGACATTGAGAACAATTAGTCAGTAGAATAGCTGACTAGAAGTTGTGGGTGCTCCATCACTGGAGGTTTTTAAGAAGAGGTTGGACAATCATTTGTCTGGAATGGTGGACAGAGTCTCCTGCCTGAGCAGGGGGATAGGCTACAACAGGGGTCCCCAACCCCCGGTTCGTGAACCGGCACCAGACCGCGGCATGCCAGAAACTGATCCATGCAAGCAAGCAAAGCCCCATCTGCGGGATGCAGGCAGCACACGAAACCACGCCTCCTCCAGTCCACGGAAAAACTTCCACGGAACCAGTCCCTGGTGCCCAAAAGGTTGGGGACCTCTAGGCTAGAAGATCTCCAAGATCTCTTCCAACTCTGTTATTCTGTTATTCTGTATTCTCAAAAATTGCTCCACCCCAGCATTTTCTCTATTGTTGGAAGCTTTCTAACACACCCAGTTTCGTTTGCTACCTTCAGGTGTGGTGGAATTGGCTGGTCCTTCCTCCATATTGATGTGAAATTCCAATGTTGACCTGTTTGGCTTTTGTTCATCTTAATTAAAACAGCAAGGAAATGCAGAGGTATTTCCTGTGTGCTGTATTCTAGCTACAGTTTTGATGTTGGGGTGCCCTCAAGACAGATCTTTAGAGCAGAAGTCCAGGGTACAATGAGGCAGAACAATAGAGAATGCATCAGAACGACAAGAGAAATTTATTAAACAAACAAACAAACAACTACTAATTCAACTCAGTGCAGGGTTTGTGAAATCACCCCCACGTTGCCCCATCTCTACCCCAAATTAAGGGATCAGAAAGTCATAAAAAGGGAGTTGTTGGCATAAAGTAACATTAACTACAGTGTAAAGAGGGACCTATGTGTGTGAGTTTACATTTCTGTAAGACAAAACGTAAAGTGATTTAAATGTATTTTGTGTGATCCTGATGAAATGGTTTTACGAAGTCTGATTCATGCAGAACGAAGAGACGTTCTGCATGAATCAGCAGTTTATCTTGTTTCCCTCAAGATGGTGTTTTGACGCAATGAAAATGAGAATACATTCTCAAGGACAAAGATGGAATAAACTTTCTCTCCCCTTATTGCATTTCTGGGATCTCTGCAGATCAGAATTATTCTTGGCATTGCAGGTTGAATGATTGACAAGAATAGACATGCCCCAAGAGAGGTTCTTCTGTATATTTTTGAAAGCAATTAATCTGAGAAACGCATCCAGATAACATTTAGCAGCATTTAGGAGGCACACTTCTCAAAACTTAGAGGATTTACGGGGATGGGTGGGTGGAAATGCTGGGAAAAACTGAAACATGAGGCCAGGGACAGCTCCTCTTCACTTGTGAGGTTGGTGATTTCATCAGCAACACCCCTAGAGCAGTGTTTCTCAACCAGGGTAACTTTAAGACATGTGGACTTCAACTCCCAGAATTCCCCAGCCAGCATGAATATCTTAAAGTGGCCTAGGCTGAGAAACACTGCCTCAGAGTATTTTTGAATATGTCGTCTCCTGGAGAATTCTCTCTCAACCTTGACGACTTTTAAGATGTATGGACTTCAGCTCCCAGAATTCCTCAGCCAGCATGCTGACTAGGGAATTCTGGGAGTTCCACACATCTTAAGTTACCAAGGTTGAGGAACTCTGCTCTAAGATTTGTGGACAACTATAGCCAAGTTCTCCTATAACCTGTTGGTTGACTTTTAGCCACAGGGCCATTCCAGAAGACCCTGGTTTGTCTAGATCAGGGGTAGGCAAACTTGGCTCTTTTATGACTTGTGGACTTCAACTCCCAGAATTCCTGAGCCAGCCACGCTGAGGGGAAAGGGAGAGGTTTCCAAGCTGAGCCATGCTGGCTCAGGAATTCTGGGAGTTGAAGTCCACGAGTCATAAAAGAGCCAAGGTTGCCTACCCCTGGTCTAGATGTACAATATAGTATATACTGGGCAAGGTACCAGAGTAAATGGTACCGACTGTTGATTTAGTAAAAGAGTTGAGCTTGG
The DNA here is from genome assembly GCF_001527695.2 of Protobothrops mucrosquamatus. Taxonomy (NCBI): domain Eukaryota; kingdom Metazoa; phylum Chordata; class Lepidosauria; order Squamata; family Viperidae; genus Protobothrops; species Protobothrops mucrosquamatus. The sequence continues at coordinate 49,345 of NW_015388348.1, read as the reverse complement.
TTAAGGTATCTGCCACTTGTCCACCTTCTTTTTGTCTTTGTCATCAGGGTTCTTTGGCAAGATGTCAGAATTCAGTGACCAACCTGCAGCTTAGTTTTGCACAGCAGAAAACCGAAACATCTCTAGGTATTTGCTGGAAGTGGAGCAGATGATTGATGGCTAGAGCAAAACCTTCTGCATATGTTGGGATTACAACTCCCAGAATTCCTACTTATTTACAATTCTGGATATAACTCACCTCATAGGGTTGTTGTTGTGGAGAAAATCAGAGGAGGAAAGAGTATGATGTATGTTTGCCACCTTGAGTTACTTATAAAGCAATAAAGGTGGGATTAAAAAAATCAAATAAATAAAAACATCTGAAGGGGAACTAGTTTAGGAAAGATTGGGCCAAAGAGAACATCCTTCCCACTTTCGTTTCTCATAATGTTAGAATCAGAGGAGATTTGGAGATTAGCCAACAATCTGAAGATCCTGGAGACAAAATAAACACTTTTACACTAAGCATAATTTTCTAATTCTGATAGGCATTCTTTTTCCAGGTTTTTGAGGAAGTAAAATAGAGGATGAGAATTTCCCCTCATCTCTATTACCCATGAGAAAGCTCCCCATGCAGTTTATTTTTATTTATTTATTTTTATCCTGCCTTTATTATTTTTTGTAAATAACTGAAGGTGGTGAACGTATCTAATACTCCTCCTTCTTCCTATTTTCCCTGCAACAACAACCCTGTGAGGTGGGTTGGGCTGAAACAGAGTGAATGGCTAAAAGTCACTCATCTGGCTTTCCGGCCTAAGGCGGGACTAGAAACAGGTTGTCTCCTGGTGATTGGCCCAAAGTCATCAAGCCCACTTTCATGCCTAAGGCGGGACTACATCTCATCGTCTCCTGGTGATTGGCCCAAAGTTACTCAATTGGCTTTCATGCCTAAGGCTGGTCTAGAACTCACAGTCCCCTGGATTCTAGCATGGTGCCTTAACCACTAGACCAAATTGGCTCCTACTGACTCAGTAGCAGCAGCGCCCTCCCAAAAAGTCAAAATGGCAGCTAGAATCATATGATTGAATGTAAAGAAAATGGGAATGGACCTTCAATTGCATGCTTTGTGGCCACCATTTTGACTTTTTTGACCCCTTTGCGGATATTCTGAATTGCTGTACAAGTAGTCCTTGACTTAACAACCATTCATTTAGTGACAATTTGAAGTTACAACGCCACTGAAAAAAAGTGACTTTTAACCTGTCCTTGTGACTATTGCAGCATCCACGCAGGGTTGAGTGATCAAACCTGGGTGCTTGGCACCCAGCATGTATTCACAACAGTTGCAGCATCCCAGGTTATGTGATCGCCACATACAACCTTCCCATCTGGCTCCCGTCAAACAGAGTCAATGGGCGAAGCTGGATTCGCTTAAGGACAATGTGGCTCGCTAAAAACCTCAGTGATTTGCTTAATAACCTGGGCAAAAAAGTTTGTAAAATTGGCTGTGACTCACTTAACAACTGCCTTGCTTAGCAATGGAAATTCTCAGCTGAGGATGTAAGTCAAAAGACTATCTGTATAACTTTGCATCCAGTTGTTAGAAAGGTGGACAGCAAGCCTCTTTGGAAAAGTCTCCAGGAAGCCTCTGTTATGTTCGTTTTACAAGCCTCTTCTTCCCCATTACAACTACAATTTTGTTTCTATCCCTTGCTGACACAAGGAATCAGCCTGAACTTGTAGCGTACAGTAATAAAGGCGTGTGTATCCCCCTCGCCTTTCTTGGCAAGGGCTGTCCTGCAAATTTGGCCTGTAATCAGAAGAGGTGACTCAGTAAAGCATCTTCTTAAATGACTATTAAGCTTGGGAGCCAATGAATTCACTGCCGGAATAAAGTGGGCACTGGCGTTTATTATAATCTAGGCTTACCCCAGCTTGCGGCTCAGGTGCAGTAGTCCAGCATGTTTGGAGAGCAGGCAGCTGGCTAAAGGAAACTGAGCTAACCACATTCTCCAAACAAATGGGTATTAGTTTCACTTGTTTGAAATGCAAAACAAATGCCAATATGCTAAGCTGGAAAGTTGGTGAATCTCAGGTGAATGCACCAGTGTCTCCCTGGGGGGTATTACTGGAATGGGGAGGGAAGCTGTTTAAAAATTACTTAAATGTTGTCAAGGGCAGCTCTAAATTTATGTGAAAAGCCTTTTCACATGGAAGTGGTTTCCTTGGTTCTCATCTAAGTGCATCCATGCTAGCAGCAAGGGAGGAATTACATTTTGGATGTAGTATGCTGCAGGTAGCTTCGCCTTTCTAATATAATTCCTATGCATGAGACATTCCAGTGGAGGCGTTGCATGGAGGGAATTATGGATGTGCCTCGTCCAGCGAAGCCTCCATCTAGTGCTCTAAACCAGTGTTTCTCAGCCTTGGACACTTTAAGATGAATGGACTTTAACTCCCAGAATTCTACAGCCAGCCTGGCTGTGGAATTCTGGGAATTGAAGTCCACCCATCTTAAAGTTACCAAGGCTGAGAAACACTGCTCTAAGGTGTATATAGTAAGCAAATTCCAGTTGGTGGCACCTTGCAGGCAAAGTTTGGGCAACTGATTGTTTATATCAGTGTTTCTCAACCTCCACACCTTAAACATGTGTGGGCTTCAACTCCCAGAATTCTCCAGCTAGCATCCTGGCTCGAGAATTTGGGGAGTTGAAATCCACACATCTCAAAGCTGCCGAGGTTAAAAAACACTGCATTATAAATCATTATGGTTATTGTTGTGATGAATTTATTTTGCTTACAGAGGACTACTGTGAGTGCAGACATGATGTAATGATGTCACCAGAAGTGTCAGGATGGTTTTCATGCTCTGGTTCCCCCTCCCACTTTTGGGGACACTTTGTTTTCCATTTCTTTTAAGTATAGGTATACTTCAAGGCTTAGTTTCTTTTAGCTGCCTAAGATCCCCACCATCCAGTCAGAGTTGAAGAAGCTTCTTGTATGAGAAGCGAAACCTCTTCAAAGAAAAACAAGAAAGTCCAGTTGCCTTGTGAAAAAGCATCTTTGGGATAACTATGACCTGGATGACTGAGAATCTCCACAGACATACAGCTGCCTATTGGGTGGATGGGTGGATGGATGAAATGCATTGCTATCCTTTGGCATTCTGCTTTGAACTTTTGACAGAGTAGTTTTGTGGGTTTGGGGGCATAAAAGGCCCATGTCTCAAAGGTGCTTTTTCCAAAGGCAACTGGACTTTGTTTTCCTTGAAGATGTTTTGTTTCTCATCCAAGAAGCTTCTTCAGTTCAGAAAGCTGGCTGGGGAATTCTGGGAATTGAAGTCCACCCATCTTGAAGTTGCTAAGGTTGAGAAACGCTGCCTTAGAACGACTAGCCTTTTTGGTAAATCCTAATCCTGAAGGTGTTCCTTGGTGCAAAGATCAAAATAAAAGGATAACTAAATGGCCAAAATCTGACAAAGCACCATACTTCTCATTTGGCCAAGTTCTGTGGTTCTTTCCTGAATTCTTGGATGCTATCCGTGGGGAGAAATCATATATGGTATGGTGTATACAGGTGTTTCATTGTTAACCATAGATGTGGTGTCCCTCAAGGGTTTGTGACGATGAAGCCTTGGTCCACATCAATCAAACGTTGGTCAGGGTTGTCCCAAAGGTGCTTTTTCAAAAGGCAACTGGACTTTGTTTTTTTTTGAAGACGTTTTGTTTCTTATCCAAGAAGCTTCTTCAGTTCTGACAGTGACCTACAGTATCCAAAGCAACTTTGAGATATTCAGACCCAAGAGGATTGTAAGTATTTTGTCTATTTCCCCCATCCAGATGAGTCCTGATGAGTTCCAAGCAGAACAAAAACACAATACAGGATATTCCTTGTGTAAAAACAGGGCATTTCCTCCCCCCCTCCTTCCAAAATGAGTGGTTGTGGAAGACACACAAAAGCTCACAAAATGAGGAAACAATAGAGCATCTATCTATCCCTTTCTGTCTGAGTTTATGTAAAAGAAGGGGGATTGCATAGAGCAGGCTAAGGAGAACCTCCCCATTCCAGAAGGAGTTCACAATGTGTAAACCTGTTGGAATACACAGTCCTGTCCTGTTTGATGCTGTCATCCTCAAACAGGGGAGAAAATTCCCAGGACAATGTATTGATTTTGCCAGTTTACCCAGACTTTTTCCTTTGGGAAGAGATGTATTAGATGAAAATAATTTCTATGTACAAGGAGTTACGACATAAAGTAGTGAAAACGAGAGCCGGAATAAAAACTACATTGTCTTTGAGTTCATTTACACATAAAATTTAATTGAAATTAAGTATAGTGAGTATGATAATGTTCCAGATAGGAATTTGGGCTTTTGAAATTTCTCACTTCCTACACATGAAAGATTGAAAATTTGTAGGAACCTTTGGAGATTTCCAGCAGTTGTACTAAAGAGTCATGTCCAGGGCCTTGAGGATCTCAACTTGTGCCTTCCTGTTGTACATCATTGATTACATTACACAGACACAAAGAAAGGATTCCCCCAGGGACTGGACATAGCCCTTCCCTAATTTCCCTTTTAGATGGAACAAATTTCTTAAAGACATTAAATGCTTGACACAGATACGATGGAAGAAGAAAACAAAGAGCATTTTCAGGGGTGGAAACCTGCAATTAATATGAAGAACAAGTACAGATAGTCCTTGATTTACAACCACTCATTTAGTGACCATTCAAGGTTACAACAGCGTAGGAAAAAAGTGTCTTACAATCGGCCCTCCCACTTACGGCCATTACAGAGTCGCTGCAGTCACATGATCAAAATTCAAAATGGCAACTGGCCTGCATTTACAATGGTTGCAGCATCCTGGGGTCACAGGATGGCCATTTGAGTCCTTCCCAGCTGGCTTTTGACAAACAAAGTCAATGGGGGAAGCTGAATCTGCTTAATGACCACATGATTCACTTAACAACCGTGGCAACAAAAGGTCATAAAATTGGATTTAATGACTGCCTTGCTTAGTAACAGAAATTCTGGTCCTAATTGTGATCATAAGTCGAGGACTACCTGTACAGCGCCGGTGGTACAATTCTAGGGCAGAGAAGCCAAAATCCTTGTGAGGTGAAGCTACAGCCCAGATCTGGTTGATATGTGCAAATCAAACATGACATTTTGGTTCGACAACAACAAGTTATTGCTCTGCTTCGCTTCTGTCTTCCAGAAGATACAAGATAATTTCACCCAGAAACATCGGTTTCTTTTATACAAAGCACGACTGATTTCATTTGGTATGTTCCCTGATAAATGTAAATACAGTATAAGGATATGCATGTGTATATCGTGTTTGTGCATACACACACATAGACACATCTATGTAAATAATTACGTATATTCTACCAACTATTTATACTTATTTCATAGGGAACTTATGACAGAAAGTGGCGGGGAAAAATCATTGTAAAAATATCTTGTAAGCACTGTAGATTACACAGATAAGTCCATATGACACCCATCCACAGCTATGAGATATTCTGCATTTCATCAGGTGTGTTTATGTGTTATTCCTTCAGATGCAGGGACCTCCTGAATTAAAAATGTGGAAACAGTGAGCATGTCTTCTCCGCTGATTGTATTTGTAGAAATACAATATATATATACTGTATGTGTATACTTATACATACGCAATATATATATGTACAGAGACACACACATACATACTCTCTATACACACACACCCGTATGTTTTGTGTGTGTGTTTGTCTGTGTATACAGGTAGTCCTTGACTTACAATAGTTCATTTAGTGACCATTCAAAGTTACAACAGCACTGAAAAAGCCACTTATGACCATTTTTCACACTTACAACCGTTGCAGCATCCCCATGGTTGCATGATCAAAATTTGGATGCTTGGCAACTGACTTATATTTATGAGGGTTTAGTGTCCTGGGGTCATGTGATCCCCTTTTGTGACCTTCCTACAAGCAAAGTCAATGGGGAAACCAGATTCGCTTAACAACCGTGTTACTCAATGGCAGTGATTTCACTTAACAATGGTGGCAAGAAAAGCTGTAAAATGGAGCAAAATTCACTTAACAAATATTTCACTTAGCAATAGACGTTTTGGCCTTCATTGTGCTCGTAAGTCGAGGACTACCTGTGTATGTATGTATGCATGTATATATTCTCAACAAAAGCTACATTGCTCTAAACACATTCATTTAAACTCACTGCTGTGAAGTGAACCAAGTCTTCTTGCATGCTCTGTTGTTGCTGGTTTAAACATGGAGCGTCATGCGGGCCAAAGCGGTTCCATTCTGAGCTCGGCTGTGGCCATGCAATTGGAAAAACCTTCACTGGACATGCGCAGCCTCCCACCCCACCCCACCCCCAAGTGTTAGGAACTGGAGCATCAGTCCCCAGTTTGAACCACTAGGGACTCTGGGATTGTGCCAAAACCTCTGCTTGAGCAGTGAAGGAATTGAATGGCAAGCAAATGGATAGGCAGGTGCGTAAGAAAATCTCTATCACCTAATAGTATTATTGTTATGCAATAATGAAAGACTTCCATAGTATTCCTTTTCTTGGCCAATGATTAAAAGCAGGTGTGAGCCAAATGCATCTCCAGCATCTTTCTGTTGCTTCTCCTGAAGTCCACCCTTCCCCAATCTCCAATATCAAAATGGGAAAGTAAAATGCTCAAATTTAGCAACATAGTTTTTGCAGTTCCCCCATACAGTAGTAAAAAGGCAAACAAGGTATACGAAACCTCTGATTAGCTTGAAAAAACTATTTTAATTTTGGAGGTATTGTCATTATTATTATTGGTACTAGGTGCAATAACAGAAGGATGTAGAAAGAAATTGACCTGCCTAATTCTGGAATATCTTAAAACAGCCCACGTGTAAACAAGAACCGTGTGGTTACTAGATGTTACTTTTATGATCCCCAATTCTCAGGGAATAATAATAATGATAATGATAACAACAACAACAACAACTCGCCTGCCTAGTTCAGGTTCTTAGGAAGGACTTGATAGGTAAATAAAAGTGCCAAATCCACTCTAAAGATCTAGTTGATTGTATGATGAGCCATAATAATATATTTTACTAAAGATTATGGCAGAAACTAGCCATGGTGGTCCCAGCGGTTATTGGTACACTGGGGCCATGCCAAAAAATCTTGGATGGTGCTTAGAAAATCTGTGCATTGACAACATTAGATAAATAAAATAAAATTTCTTTCTGTTAACTACAAAAGGCCGTGCTGCTTTGATCTACTTACGTACTATACGATCTATTACGGGTAATCCTCAACTTACAATTCATTTAGTGACCATTCAAGATTACAATGGGACTGAAAAAGTGAGTTATGACCATTTTTCACACGACCATTTCAGCATCCCCATACTTAGTTACATGATCAAAATTTGGATGCTTGGCAACTGACTCATATTTAGGACGGTTGCAGTGTCCCAGGGTCATGTGATCCCTTTTTGCGACCTTCTGACAAGCAAAGTCAATGGGGAAGCCAGATTCACTTAACAACCGTGTAACTAACTTAACAACTGCAGTGATTCACTTAACAACAGTGGCAAGAAAGGTCATAAAATGGGGCAAAATTCACTTAACAAACGTTTCACTTAGCAACAAAAATTTTGGGCTCAGTTGTGGTCGTAAGTCAAGGACTACCTGTATGAAATCCTAGTTCTTAGATAGAATTTAATGTGTATGAAGGCCAACCCCAGCTAAAGAACTGGCAGCTGTGGTTTCATATCTGGTGTACATATACATCCCAAACAAGCAGGTGAATTAGAAAGAAGTGAAATATTCTGACTGTCTCTTACACTGCTGTTAGAAAAAAGATGTGGTGATTTAAAGAGTAGAAGGAGAACACAATCAAAGTAGTGTTATGATGACATTTGCTACAAGGAGAAGCACAGTGTGTTGGCTTCCAAGCAGAAGACATGGCCCTATTCCTCTGCAGCGATATTGTCTCTTGTCTCTTGGAAAAGCTTGTGGTGTTTTTCCCAGGTTGCTAGAATAGGATTAGGACTAGGACTAGACTAGACTACAGTGGACTAAACTAGGTGATTGGACACACAAGGATTTTGTCTCTAGTGCATAAACTCTCAATCAAACAGCGAATTTGCCTGACTTATATCACTATAAACCAGGGGTGTCAAACTGCTGGCCCGTGGGCTGGATGCATCATCCGGAAGCCGCGCCCACCCCATTGCCGGCAAGGGCAAAACCGTCCCGATACGTTCTGTGACGTCACGTGACATCGCGAGTTTGACATGTCTGCTATAAACTATTTCTCTTTAACTTGGTTTAAAACTGGGGGTTATGGCTGTGCACTCAGGTGAATGCAGAAAAACAATCCTGTTTCGTCCATGTCAACATCTAGTATGTTAGAATAAAAGCTCAACTACACTGTTTTAACATTTTATATTTTTCTAGGTCGGGGCGTTTGCTCAGGAGAACGTCACACTGGGTCCATTTTACATTGGTGGCAATTATGTTCATTCAAGACCCAGGTATTTTTGCATGTACCATGACCGGATTGTGTTTGCTGTCAGAAGTTGCATTTCTATCAGGCTTTGTGATTCAATAGATATTAAAAGTAATCCTTGACTTACAACCATTCGCTTAGCAACCATTTGAAGTTACAATGGCACTGAAAAAAATGACTCATGACCTGTCCTCATATTTATGACTATCATAGCATCCCGACTGTCACATGGTCAAAATTCAGGCACTTGGCAAAGGGCATGTATTTGTGACAGTTGCAGCATCCAGGGGCCATGTGTTCATCATTTGCAGCTTTTCCAACATGCAAAGTCAATGGGGGAAGCCCGATTCGCTTAAGGACTGCTTGATGCACTTTACAACTGCAGTGATTTGCATAACAATTCTTGTCCCAATTGTGGTCGTAAGTCAAGGACCACCTGTTATTCTATATTTGCCTCTTCAGCACAGTCACAGAAATGTCCTAGTTAACAACTCAGTTGAATGCAATCAGTGATATATCTTCCAGCAGACCCCCATGTAGAAACTTCATACGATTCCTCCAATCCTTACATTCTTTCATTTTCAAAAATCTGATTCGTGAAAAATGTTTTGGGCATTTTTATTTACATATGTTTTCTTTTTGATCTCCAAAGAACAAACTCTAATTATATCTACTTGACTTAACTCCTCCACTGATTTTGAAAAGAGACATCTCATTTACAGGAGCTATTTCTTTCCCCCCACATATCTTGGCCTGGTGCCTCTTGCTCCTTTAATTTGAATTCTAGCCTAATTGTCTAAGAACTATGGTGTCACTGGCTGCCTGATAAAATATAGATGTCACAAAAGGTGATTTTATTACTTATTTAGAGACTTGTTTTTCCATTTTCAACTCCTGTGAACCTGAGAGTTATATAAATGAGAAAGAAAGAGAAAAAAAATATCAGAGAAAGCATGCTCACCGTTAATAGACTCTCATTATCTCTGATATATTGATTCTTCTCTTTCTCCACTCATTAGAGGGTTTTTCGGAGTCACCATTAAAATCCTTAAAGTAAAAAAAACAGACCTTCTAAGCATGATGTCAAAACCTGGAGAAGTATGCATAGACTTCCCCCCTCCCCTTGGCTGTCAAAATATGTTAAATTCTCATTATTGCTTTTAGAAGTAGCCTGCCACCTAGAGTTTGTTGAGTGAAGGTAGGAAAGAAATTATAGAACATAGAATAACAGAGTTGGAAGGGATCTTGGAGGTCTTCTAGTCCAGCCCTCTGCTCAAGCAGGAGGCTCTATATACTATACCATTCCAGACAGATGGCTGTCCAGTCTCTTCTTAAAAGCCTCCAAGGTTGGAGAACCCACAATTTCTGAAGGCAAGCCATTCCACTGTTTAATTGTTCTCACTTAGTTCTAGGTTGCTTCTCACCTTGATTAGTTTCCATCCATTGCTTCTTGTCTTGCCTTCTGGGACCTTGGTAAATAGTTTTCCCCCTTTGTCTTTGTGGCAGCCTCTCAAATATTGAAGCACTGTTATCATATCATCCCTAGTCCTTCTTTTCATTGGACTAGACATACGTAATTCCTGCAACTGTTAAGTCTCCAGCCCCCTAATCATCTTTGTTGCTCTTTTCTGCTGTCTCAACATCTTTTTTATATTGTGGTATAAAAATGCAGTAGGATGGATATAAAATGCAGTAAAAATGCAGATGGATGGATAGATGGCTAAACGGTGCAAGATGCCACTGATCTTCAAGAGTTATGTTTAAAGAGGATTGTGTATGCCACGGGTCGTCAACCCGTGGCTCTCGAGCCACATGTGGCTCTTTGAGCTTTCTCCTACGGCTCCCAGCCTCCTCCGCCATTTGCAGAGAGAGAGAGACAGAGAGAGAGAGAGGCACTTGCGCTTCCCTTCTCTCTCTCTCTCTCTCTCTCTGTGTGTGTGTGTGTGTGTGTGTGTAAAAAAGAGAGTGGCCTCACGCTGTTCTCGGACAAGCTGACAAGCTTATTGGGTGGGGCTCCTGCCTTTGCTGCGTCGAAGCAGCATCTCTCTCTCTCTCTCTGTCACACACACACACACACACACACACTCTCTCTCTCTCTCTCACACTGAGTGGGGGAAGAGGACTGGCAGACCAAGGGCAGGAGAGAGCCAGCCCAATAAGAATGTATGTCAGCTTGTCAAAGAACAGCGTGAAGCCAGCTTGCCAGGTGAGTAGAAGATCGGAGAGAGAGAGAGAGAGAGAGAGAACTCATGCACAGCAGCCTCTATTTCTTTTTAATTAAACTCTTTAATCAAGCTCCCCCTCCCTTGCGCACACACAAGTTTTGCGGCTCCCAGTGTTTTCTTTTCTCTGGGAAATGGGTCCAAGTGGCTTTGAGTGTTTAAGGTTGCCGACCCCTGGTGTAGGCTATCAACCAAAATGACTTAAGCCATGTGACCCACTTGTGGGTCAAGACTAAAGGTTGCCTTCCCCTATTTTAAATGGGAATACTGCATTAGGAACTGAAGCTGTGACCTTCAATGCAAAATGCATCTTTTGCCACTGACCTGTTGTTTCTCACGAGGGCTACCATTCTTGTTTCTTCTCTTAAAGACACAGAAAGGGAAATAGCAAAAACCTAGAACTAAGGAGAAATTTCCTAACAGTGGGAACAATTAACCAACGGAACAGCTTGCTTTCAGAAATTGTCGGTGCTCCATTATTTGAGGTTTTTAAGAAGAGACTGGACAATCATTTGACCAGAATGGTATAGGATCTCCAGTTTGAGCAGAGGGTTGGACTAGAAAGCCTCCATGGTCCCTTCCAACTCTGTTATTCTATCTTAAAGTTGTCAAGGTTGAGAAACACGGCAGTATGCCAAGAGACAGCGCTGAAGAGACAGCTCCATGCTGGAAAAGGTGGAAGGAAAAAGAAGAAAAGAACAACCAACAGCAAGCTGTTATTCTGTTAAAAGCAGGATAAAGTCTTAAAACTCTTCTTAAATCTCATGTTGGCAAAGACAATAGGATCAAATTTGCAAATTTTCTCTATTCCTCTGTAATCTTTTGGGATGGTCTCTCTCTCTCTCTCTCTCTCTCTCTCTCTCTCTCTCTCTCTCTCTCTCTCCCTTTCTCTCTCTCTCCCCCTCCCTCCCTCTCTCTCTCTGTGTCTCTGTATGTGTGTGTGTGTGTGACATGATTGGATACTTTCCAGACTAAGGTGGTAGCAAATGTAGGATTACAGGTAGTCCTCAACGTACAACCATTTGTTTAGTGACCATTCAAAGTTATAACAGCACTGAAAAAAGTGACTTATGATGGTTCTTCACACTTAACAACTGTGGCAAGAATGGTTGTAACATGGGGCAAAGCTCACTTAACAACTGTCTCACTTAGCAACATACATTTTGGGTTCAATTGTTGTCGTAAGTTGAGGATTACCTGTAAAGGATAGAGTCACTGGCTACAGGACAGAGCCTGGTTACTGAGGCACATTAGAACTTGACAGGGCAGTACAAATTACATCAGTGTGTTTTTCAGGGATTGGACAAATAATGCATGTAACACAACCTTAAAAACGATCAAAGTCGGCAATCCTAGACTTGTTTAAGAGGGAGCAAATCCTGTTTAACTCAAAAGGTATTTAGAAAATAGAAGATTCTGTCATAAGTGCAGTTAATCCCTTTACTCCTTTCCCACACCTAGCTCAGGTAAAACTTTGGGCTCAGCTCCAGAGAAGCAGGAAGTCTTATTTCTTTTTTGCCACAAATGGGAAATTTAACAGCATCATCACTGAGAATTATGTCATACTTGAATTGGATACCATCTAAGGCAGGGGTCTTCAAACGTAGCCCTTTTATGACTTGTGGACTTCAACTCCCAGAATTCCTCAGCCAGGGACGCTGGCTGAGGAATTCTGGGAATTGAAGTCCACAAGTCATAAAAGGGCCAAGTTTGAAGACCTCTGATCTAAGGCAATATTTCTCAACCTTGTCGAGTGTAAGATGGGTGGACCAACTCCTAGAAGTCCACAGCCGGCTGGGGAATTCTGGGAGTTGAAGTCCACACATCTTGCGCTTGCCAAGGTTGAGAAAGAGTGATCTAAACTATGGACTTTACATGCCCAGCTATTGTTTATGGACAAAACAACTCAGCTCTGCCACTAGATTTGTCCAGATTGAGGGCGCGAAAATTTAAGCGGCAAAAAATGATTGGAAAAATCCTTGGCTTGAATTACCCCTGCTCCTTTTCAGCCTGATTTTTGCAAGGCTGGCTGAGGAATTTCAAAGTCAAAATGGAAGCCTTCAATACTGCAGAATTGAAGCACCTAGTTTACCACCTAATCCTACAATGAAAAAAAAAACCCATGGGACTGATAGTTGATCATTTCAGTAGGATTTTAAGGAGAATATTTGTAGCTCACGGTTGAAACGAAGGGTTCTTGATGCTTCCTGAGCTTGGTTGTTTTCTTGCAGGCATTTCATTACCCAAACCGGACAACATCATCAGTGTTAGTAGGGAGTGGGGTTTGCTCTCAGTTTACGTTCTAATAGCTTGCCCTGTCAGTGTTGGTGGGGCTGGTCTCCCCACTCCTTACTAGCACTGATGATGTTACCTAGTTTGGCTAATGAAATGCCTGCAAGAAAACAACCAAGCTCAGAGAGCACCAAGGACCCCTCAGTAAGACAACCAGATGTTTCACATGTGCCAGGTATTGGGGGTTTTATATATGGCATGTCTCTATCTTAGTAACCAGTAGTAACTTAATAGTAACCTAGTAGTAGGTTGCTACAGTCCCAACCACTCTGAGTCATTATTACAAAGTCCTTACTTTTAACAAAAGTGCATCCGTCACTGATGGCAAGACTCCTGTGAATGCAATAAAACTGATACCTAGGAAGATCATACATAGTATGGAGTGAGTAGAGCATGCATACTAGAGCAGTGGTTGCGAACCTATGGCACGCGTGCCAGAGGCGGCACTGAGAGCCCTTTCTGTGGGCACGCACACCGCGGCCACTAGCAGCTCGCGCAGGTCCATTAGGCTGCCGCCGCCTGGAGCAGCAGCCCTGCCCAGCACAAAGCAGGCAAAATGGCCGGCTAGCAAGCTCGAGTAGAGATGTTAGAGTATTGACGTGGCCACGCCTACTTGGCCACACCCACCCAGTCTGCTGTGACCACCCTGGCCACGCCTACCCAGTGGGCCACATATCCCGCCCTCCCTGAGGGAATCACAATGCTGATGCAGCCCTGGCACTTTGCAATAAATAAGTGGGTTTTGGCTTGCGGTTTGGGCACTCGGTCTCTAAAAGGTTCGCCATCACTCTACTAGAGAATTCTACCTCGCTGTCTCCTTCTAAAAAAGATATATGAAGGACATACACTCCTGCTCCCTCCAGACATCATATTCTTTGTTTCTCACTTGAAAAAAAAAAAGAATATTCAAGTGAATGAACGAAGGTGTGAATTAGTCTTGAGGATCATAGCACTGGGCAACTTTTTCATGCAGTGTGTGCGTATGGAAAGCATTGTAACAAACCACAGTAGGTTAATTGGAATATTCAATTCCTGAACACCAGTCCTTGTGTGGTCTGAATGGTGGATACTTATGCACTTTAAGGGGTTTAGCAAAGCCTCGGTTTTAACAAAATTAATACTAGAGATATTCTTTGACTTACAACCACATGTTTACAGACCTTCAAAGTTGCAACAGCAGTGAAAAAAGTGACTTATGACCACCCTCACACTTATAACCATTACAACGTCCCCTTGGACACATAATCAAAATTTGGGTGCTTGGCCACCAGCCTGTTTTTATGACAGTTGCAGCATCCCGTGATCACCAGTTGTGACTTTCTGAGCCGGCTTCCAACAAGTAAGGTCAAAGGAGGGGTAGCCAGATTCGTTTAACAACCAGATGATTCAACTGAAGCGATTTGCTTAACAACTGTGGCAAAAAAGATTGTAAAATTGGGTGCAACTCCTTTTTCACCTTGCTTAGGGATGGAAATTCTGGTCCCAACTGTGGTTGTAAGGCGAGAACTACCTGTACTACTTCTATTACTACTACTATTAATAATAACATGGTAAATAATAATAATAATACAGTAATTCACACCCCCATATTGCTCAAATAAAGACCCGTAGGGGAAGGGAATGTGAATGGGGTATACTGGAACAGGATCTAGCTGATTGGCTGATGGGGATTCTCAAGCCTTGGCCATGACTGGCTAGGGAATTCTGGGAGTTGAAGGCCACATATCTTAAAATGGCCAAGGTTGAGAAACACTGCTCTGCACGGCAACATTTTCGTTGCAGACTCAACTCATGTTTCAATGGTTTCCTTCCTTCCTTCCATTCAATCATTTATATCCCCTAGTTTTCTCTTTTTCCCCACATTAGAGGCAGCTATAGAGAAATCTACAGGCTAAGAGCACTTGGGATTGCGGCCTCAAATTGCACCAGTTTGGAAGAAGACAAAGGAAATACACCCATGATTCTATTCTTAAAGTATAGATCTATTTTTAGGCTTTCTTGGCTTGACATTGTTCAGAGTCGTCTTGAACCACGGGATGGGCAGCAAATAAATTTGATGATGATGATAATAATAATAATAATAATAATAATAATAATAATAATAATACCATAAACATCCACATCTGCCTATCCCAGGTCCTTGATAGGACTTAATAGGTGGGATAAAAATGCCAAATCTGGTCTAAACATCTGGCTGACTGTGTCAGGAACCAACAATGATAACAATGTTTGGTTGCTCCTTCACCCTTCTAAACAAAGACCAACGGCACATCCTTCTGCCCATCTTGATTGTCATTCAGACATTGTTTTCTAAAAAAAATCTCAAACCATAAAGTGATCCATTTATAGATCTGGAGAACCAAATCTATCCATCCTGGAATTCTGTGGAAGAGAGTGAGATTCCCATACCCTAGAATGAAGCTCATTGTTTCTTCTACATTCGCTTTCCCCCAAATCTGTGCAATTTCACTAGTTACCCCTTCTCCTCTGCATACAGGTAGTCCTTGACTTAGAAGCATTCATTTAGTGACCATTCAAAGTTGCAACGGCTCTGAAAAAAGTGAATTACAACCGGTCCTCAAATTTTTGACCGTTGTAGCATCCCCACAGTCTATGGAGATTCTCACTCATCCAGGCCATAGTTATCCCAAAGGTGCTTTTTCACGAGTCAACTGGACTTTCTTATTTTTCTTTGAAGATGTTTGGCTTCCCATCCAAGAAGCTTCTTCAGCACTGACTGGATAGTGGGGAATGGAAGGATTCACACTCCTTGCAGACAGCTGGTCATTTGCATTGTTTTAGAGAATCGTTGAGACCACTTGTGTCATTAGGGTCACCTGAGTGGTACAAATGGGTGTGGAGCCTTCTGGAACTGCTAAAAGGAAATTGTCTGTGACCCTGAGGACACAGAGAAACCTTCAAGTGGCCTCAATTACTCTCTAAAACAGGGGTCTTCAAACTTGGCCCTTTTATGACTTGTGGACTTCAACTCCCAGAATTCCTCAGCCAGCGTGCCTGGCTGAGGAATTCTGGGAACTGAAGTCCACAAGTCATAAAAGGGCCAAGTTTGAAGACCCCTGCTCTAAAAGAATGCAAATGACCAGCTGTCTACAAGGAGTATGAATCCTTCCATCCCCCCACCACCCAGTCAGAGCTGAAGAAGCTTCTTGGATGAGAAGCGAAACGCCTTCAAAGAAAAACAAGGAAGTCCAGTTGCCTCGTGAAAAAGCACTTTTGGGATCCCCACAGTCAGGTGATCAAAATTTGGAAGGTTAGCAGCAGGCATATCTTCACGATGGTTGAAGTGTTCTGGGATCAAGTGATGGCCATTTGCAACCTTTCTGGTGGGCTTCGGACAAGCAAAGCCAACGGGGGAAGCCGGATTCACTTACCGACTGCATGATTCACTTACCAACCAGAGTGATTTGCTAAACAACCGTGGCAAAAAGGATCATAAAAATCTAGTGCGCCTCTCTTCACAATCACCTTGCTTAGCAACTGAAATTCTGGTCCCAACTGTGGTCTTAAGTGGAGGACTACCCGTAAGCTTACATACGTACATATCAACATCCTCCCACCAAATTCCAGCCGAATTTCCATCACTTGGATTGTGCAGACCGGCAGTTGAGAGAACTGCTCCCCCCTCCCCCCAATGCTTTGCAAAGTGCCGAGTTGGAAAAGTTTGATATGAATTAGAAGATATCAACACCCGGGAATGGCAAGGGAAACACAAATTTAGACCACCAAGCTAGAAAAATGCTCGAGGTCTGGAAATTTAAAACCCTGTCATTATTTTTGGTTTCATTTGTTGTTTTTGTTTAAAAAAAACCACCAATGATTCAGATCCATCTTAGGAAGACCAGTGATGAAATTGCTAAAGAGAATAGGAATTGGCGAATGGGAGGACTGGGAAGGCAATTCCCAAAGCTCAGATTCCCTACCTTTTTAACTAAAGTCCCCCTTAGAATACAGGTAGTCCTCGACTTACAACCATTCATTTAGTGAGCGTTCAAAGATACAACTGCACTGAAAAAAGTGACCTAGGACCGTTTTTCACAGAATCATTGCAGCATCCCCAGGGTCACATGATCAGAATTCGGACGCTTGGCAACTGGTTCCTATTTCTGATGGTTGCAGTGTCCGGTGGTCACGTGATCACCTTTTGCGACTTTCTGACGAGCAGAGTCAACGGGGGAGCCAGATTCACTTAACAACCACGTTACTAACTTAACAACTGCAGCGATTCACTTAACCATTATGGCAAGAAAAGCTGTAAAACTCGTTCAACAAATGACTGGCTTAACAATATCAATTTGGGGCTCAACTGTGGCCGTAAGTCGAGGACTACCTGTATTGTGCTACGAATTAGGGACGCACAATAGTTTTTGGTCCAAGGGCTGGACTTGGTTTTTGAATGTGACTGCATTGTTAAAAAGGGGAAGAGAATTAAAAACTGGGGATTTCCCAAGCAAATCCCAAAAGCCAAGTCAAATTAGTTAAATTGATATTCTACCTTTAACTAATTTTAATTTATGGCGTTGCACACAGTTCATACGATTTCTCTCCATGGCTTTAATCATTTCCCATTTCAGCTGCTGTAAAAATTACAATCTGGTGGCAAATTTTGAGCATCTTGAGCTGTGACATTGAAGGTTCCCACAACTATTGTAACCCTAGGCCTGAGACTGCACATCCCTGCTTTGCTCAAAACACAGATGTCAAAATATCCAAGCTTTTCTTTCTATTTATTTGCCGCCCAGAATTGTTTTGTTATGAGATGGGCGGCAAATAAATTCAATGAGTCAACCAATATCCTAGAAAAGCCATGTTCCCCCCCCCCCCAAACACTCACATTCACCCTTCATGGCCATCTTCTCCAGCAATGGATGATATTCTAAGCATGGCAATGTCAAACTAAACCAAACCACATCCAAGAGAGAGGGGTAAACCACACACATTCAGCTTAGGGGAAACCCCGATGCTGGCTTTTGTTCTCGCTGATGAAAGCCAGATCCCCCAAATGCCGATGGCAAAACTTCCATCCGAGTTTAAAAAAGAAAAAAAAAAAAAAAGGAAAACCACAACCAGCAAGCAAGGCACAAAAAACTTGTAGTTCCCTTTTCGGAACTCTTTTTTTTTTTTTTTTTGGCCAAATTATGGAGCAAGGTTGCTTATGGTAACCACAGCCAATGCCTCCACGGCCCTCCTGGCGCTGGGTCAGTCCACTCTTACTGACGCCATTCCCAGCGGATGCACAGCTACAGCATGTGGGAATTTTAAGCAAGGTAACAGTCCAAGATGATGGCATCTCAATGGCTTTAGGAGTGGCGCATTCCCTGCCCCGTGGGCCCTTGATTGACGGATGTGCTCAAGACGGGTCGGTTCCTAAGAGACGAGCTCCTTTCAAAAGGGTGCCATAACTTTCCCTCCGGTCCTTCAGTCTTTTGCAGGGTGAGCGCTAGTGCTCTTTTGCTTCTGCGGTTCCCCTTTGGAAGAGGGGGCCCGACGGTGACCCAAAGTCCTGACGTGACTCACAGCGGCTGCCGGTTCTTCGGCGAGAGGCTGAAAGGACTTCTTCCAACCGCTCTTCCGGTTCCCCTGCTCAGGGCCTTCCTTGGAGGACGAATCCGACGTGCTGCGCTCTGGTTTCTGACGACGGGACGGAGGGTGGGGTCGTGTGGTGTATAAAAAGAGAGCCGGGTCGGGCATGGGTTCGAGGTCTTCAAAGCTGCCGAGCCGCTCGCGAGCCACAATGTCCTTGAAGGCGCCTTTGCAATGGAAAGCGCTGCTCGCCTGCCGCCGGGTGTGGGACTTCTGAGTCCTTTTTTTGGGCCTAGTCTCCGCGCTGGGTTGGGAGACGGAGGGTTTCTCCGGAGGTTTCTCGGGCTGGGCCGCGCTTTTCTGCCGGGGGCCGTGAAGTTTTTGTTTGGTTGAGTGAAGCTGGAAGGAGAGGTAGGCGGCCGCCTCCGTCTGTTTCTGCAGCTCCGTGTTTAGGACGGTCACTCGGTGGCTTCTCCTCTTGAGCTCTTCCAAAAATCTCCTTTCTTTGTTCCTCAGGTTGGATCGGAGGGCAGCCACCAAGCTCTCTTTATGCCTCAGCTCTTTATGCAATTCCAAATTGCCCTTCTCTTTCTCTTTCAATTGGGCTTCCATGATTTTGCACTTTTCTTCCAGTTCCTGGTCTATTACGTCTAATGCAAGCGACAAAGGAAAGACAAAAGAGCAGATTTGAGTTCAACATTCACCAGGACCTTCACCGGTCTCAGATAAGGATTGACAATCTCTGGAAGGGAATATAGGTAGTCCTTTGACTTACGACCACTTGCTTAGCAACCATTCACTGAAAAAAAGTGACTTACGACTTTTTTTCACACAACTGTCGCAGCATCCTGTGGTGACATGATCAAAATTCAGACACTTGGCAACTGGCATGTACTTATGACGGTTGCAGTGTCCCAGGGTCATGGGATCACCTTTTGCGACTTTCTGACAAGCAAAGTCATAGGGGAATCCAGATTCACTTAACAACTGTGTTACTAATTTTACAACTGCAGTGATTCGCTGAACAACTGTCTCTTTTAGCAACAGAAATTTTGGGCTCAGTTGTGGTCATAAGTTGAGGACTACCTGTAGATCAGGGGTCTCCAACCTTGGCAACTTTAAGACTTGTGGACTTCAACTCCCAGAATTCCTCAGCCAGCCAAGCTCTAGGTATGTCCAAGAACTAGGCAGAGATCTATCATGCTACCTTTTTTCATTTTTTAAAAAGGCTTTCTAATGCACAAGCCAAATTTCTGGATTTATATCCATGCCACAGAATTTACCATTGCTCAGACCTGCCCAAATGGTGTTCCAGTCTATATCTTCCCTTTTTCCTTCCTTAATATATTCTTCACCCAACCACTTAATGACATCATTTCTTCACTTATGACATAGGGACCCATAAAAGAATGGTTTCAACGGTTGTACAAAGACACTTTTCACGGTGTCAGAAGAAAACAGTCAAGAAAGGCCCAGAA
Source organism: Protobothrops mucrosquamatus (assembly GCF_001527695.2). Taxonomy (NCBI): domain Eukaryota; kingdom Metazoa; phylum Chordata; class Lepidosauria; order Squamata; family Viperidae; genus Protobothrops; species Protobothrops mucrosquamatus. The sequence goes on along the minus strand of NW_015388348.1, from coordinate 29,323 downwards.
CAAACGATGTAGGTTAAGAAACCACAGAGCTGTTAATGCTGGAAGATGAAAACTCTTCCCAAGGAAAGGCTGGTGCAGTGAGTAAGCCATTTCCATAGATGTCAGCAAAACAATAAATATGCTAATTCATCCCTTATCCTCCTCTCTCTTTAAGCCTAGCAGGGACAGTTCCATTTAGGAACTTAGAAAATGCTGAGTCATTCTGTCATCATATGCCCAGGATACTGTAACGAATAACAAGAGTTGGAAGGGATCTTGGAGGTCTTCTAGTCTAGTCTTCTAGGGGTCAACCTATTCTCCAAAGCACTGACAACTTCTGGAGGCAAGCCATTCCATTGATCAATTGTTCTCGCTGTCAGAAAATTTCTCCTGATTTCTAGGTTGCTTCTCTCTTTTATTAGTGCCCATCCATTGATTCTTGTTCTGCCTTCAGGTGCTTTGGAAAATAGGTTTTACCCCCACTCTTCTTTGTGGCAGCTCCTTAGATATTGGAACACTGCTATCATGTCACCCATGGTCCTTCTCTTCATTAAATAAAATGTCATGTGTCTGATTAACGAAACACTTAAAAGGACTTTCAGGCATATTTTTGCTAAAAGCATTTATTAAGGTTACAGAGATGTCAGTACGGCATGGTGGAAATGCTTAGATCTGAGATTCTTTTCTGTTGCACATACATTCCAGGCATTTTTCCCGCCCCTATTTTGGGGTCATGGTTCACATCTTCCAATTAACTTGGAAGATGTGATTTACGGTACTTCCGGTTTCTTTTTCCCGGGCTTTCCTTATTCTCCTTCCCTTTGACTGTTGCCTGATTTAACTATAAAAATACCAGACAGTTCTGCATATTGTCAAAGCAAGAATATACAGTATTTGCAGCGTTGACATTAAACATACCCAATTCCAGCAACCGTTCTTGATGTGTTTTTGCTTCCAGTCCTTTAATCATCTTTGTTGCTCTTCTCTGCACTCTTTCTAGCATCTTAACATCTTTTTTATATAGTGGCAATCAAAACTGGAGGCAATATCCCAAGTGTGGCCTTACAAAGTCATTATAAAGTGATACTAAGATTCACATGATCTCGATTCTATCCTTATATAGATTCTATCTGCACATCTGCATATGTTCTGGCGAGAGAGAAGTTCCCTGAGAATGGGCTTCAGCACAAGTCCAAAAGCTTGGAAGACTAAACCTCTGGTCCCGGTGACTGACTCAGATTGGATCCTGAACTACTATCCTGGAACACGTACATTTGCTTTCATTTGATTCTTTCCCTCTATTAATGCAACTTAGGACTGCATTGGCTTATTTGGCAGCTGCAGTACATTGCTGGCTCATATTTAAGCAGTTGTCCACTAGAACTCCAAGCGCCTTCTCACAGTTACTACTATTAAACCAGGTACCTACTACTGAGACGGCTACAGAAGCTTGAAGAATGGAGTCTCAAGGATCAGAAATTTGAGGTGACAATCTAAAATCTAGTTTCTGCCACTTTTGGAAGTCAGCAATCTAGAACTAAGGAGAAACTTCCTAACAGTGAGAACAATTAACCAGTGGAACGGCTTGCTTTCAGAAGTTGTGGCTACTCCATCACTGGAGGCTTTTAAAGAAGAGACTGGACAGCCACTTATCTGGAGTGCTAGAGGGTCTATTGCTTGAGGAGAGGGTTGGATTAGAAGACCTCCAAGGTCCCTTTCAACACTGTTACGCTGTTGTGTTCTGTTCTGACCCAAGAAGCTAAAAAGAAGATAGTACCAGCTGGATATGTTTTTATGAGCCAGGCGTGGCCAGAGATGGCTTCCTTGGGAAGCTGCGGTTTGTCTTGCTAGGACTGTCTTCCATCGGCATTCCATTACCATTAAACCATCTGATGCTCTCCACACCTCCTTTGCTGCACTAACAGCCTCACCTTTTGCCCCGAGGCTGAGGGCGGAACCTGGCATGCCCAAGTAAAACCTCGACTTTGTGGAGAGCAGTTGAAACCACGAGACCCCATTGTTCAGATCTTCCAAATTTCATTCGCCTTGATTTCTGATTTGATTTCCACTTCTTGCAACAGAAAGCAGAAATACACAATAGGAAGGTGCAGGCCAGTGTTTCTCAATTTTAGCAACTTTAAGATGCGTGGACTTCAACTCCCAGAATTCTCCAGCCAGCCAGTTGAAGGCCACATGTCTTAAAGTTGCCAAGCTTGAGAAAGCCTGTCTGAGGCTTCATTGCAGTCTTTTGAAGCTTTGGGCATGGTTTCCAAGTTGTAATTTCTTGTGTGACTCATGAGGGAAAAAAATGACTGGCTGCATGACTGGAGGGTTACCATTTCATGAAATGTAATTTGAAGATAATGCAAATGTAAAGGAAATGGAATTCAGTTTTTTTTGTTTTTTGTTTTGCTCTGAGCTGCTCCCTGTTTGTTTGGAGAGCAAGAGAGAGACATCTGTTCTGGACGGTTGCCCACCTTGAAAAAGAGGTTTGCAATTAAGAATCTTCCTGCATCTGGCACTGACACTGGAGCTCCGTAGAACTAGGGGGTTGGCACACGTGTGTGCGTGAATGGTTTTATTGCAGCTTTGGCTGATAAAGCTGGGACCTCTCTACCTAGAAGAGGCAACATCTTGCTTCAGTACAGGCAGTCCTCAGTTTACAACAGTTCATTTAGTGACCATTCACATTTACAATGGCCCTGAAAAAAAGTGGCCTTTTTTCACCCTTACGACTCCATGTTCAGGTGATCAAAACTCAGACACTTGGCAACTGGTTCAGATTTAGGATGGCTGTAGTGTCCCAGGGTCACGTGATCCCCTTTTGCGTCCTTCTGACAAGCAAAGTCAATGGGGAAGCCAGATTCACTTAGCAACTATGTCACTAACTGAACAACTGCAGGGATTCACTTAACAATTATGGCAAAAAGATCGTAAAATGGGGTAAAATTCACTTAACAAATGTCTCACTTAACAACAGAAATTTTGGGCTTCAGTGTGGTCATAAGTGGAAGACTACACCTTTAGGTCCGTAACCTGAACTACAGAATTTTGCAAAAGATTTTTTTTTGTAGGATAGCCCTTGAATACATCTACCATGTTTCCCTGAAAATAAGACCCAGCTGAAAAATAAGACCTAGCATGATTTTTCAGGATGCTCATAATATAAGCCCCACCCCAGAAATAAGCCCCACTTAAGATGGTCAGCCATTTAGTACTGTATTTCCCTGAATATAAGCCCTAACCGGAAAATAAACCCTAATGCATCTTTTGGAGCAAAACATAATATAAAACCCAGTTTTATTTTCAGGGAAGCACAGGTAGAAATATTTTGAAACAAATGACCACTGAAGGTGAACCAAGTTTCCTTCTTCCTCTAGTTTAAAACTACTGATTTAATTTCTTTGTTATATCTGTTATGATTTCAGGTCTGTTTGAATGGATGTTTTATTGTCTTGCTGTACGGTAAGCCATCCAGAGCCATTAAGGGGTTGAACAGTTTATAAATCTTGCAAATGAATCCACGAATGAATAAATAAATATGCTGTTAACAAAACTTAATTTTGTTTGTTTTTCTTTTGACAGGAAGATATGTTTTAGGACGCTGCTTACGAATGCTGCACTGGTTGAGTCAAGATATTTATTCTTCCTTGGAAGAAAAGTAATAATAATAATACAAATGATTTATTTATTTACATATGACATTTATATGGCTAATCAACTCAGACAAATGTGACTTTGGATGATATACATCCATAGAAAAAGAGCATGAAAGTAAATACAATTAAAATTACTGCTATTAAGATGATTGGAAACTCTCAGTTTGGTGTCCTTGGTGCACCCCGAACTTGGTTGTTTGCTTGCAGATGTTTCATTACCCAACTGGATAACATCATCAGAGCTAGTGGCTTTGGGCTTTGCCTCCTGTTTATATACAGTAGCTTTTGTACGCTTCCTGAAGTGGCTCATAGAGCTGGGCTACCTTTTTTCTACTATTTTACTACAGCAGGAGGGAAGATCTTGAGATGATTCTGAAAGCTGCAAGGCCAGCTTGCTTAGACTTTCCAGACTAGGGCACAATTTCACGCCACTGGAATAACATGAAACTAAACTAAAACAAAACAGCTGCTGGAACAGGACAACGTTCAACTGGGAACCTTCCAAGTCTGGAAGATGCTATGAGGAAAGAGGCCACCTGAAAAATATCACACATGCCTGGTCATTTGGCACCCTCTACCGGCTACAATTGGGAGACTTGAATGAAAGGGAGTGGAGAAGAGAAGAGAGAGAAAAGCAATTGGGAGACTGACTCCTGTTAACAATCCCCTTCGCTCCCATTGTTCTAGTAAACTGTATTTTAAAGGAACAAAGGTTTCCCATATAATAATAATAATAATAATAATAATAATAATAATAATAATAATAATAATAATAATAATAATAATAATAATAATAATAATGATAAAGCTGGAAGGGACCTTGGAGGTCATCTAGTCCAACCCCCTGCTCAGGCAGGAAACCCTATACCATTTCAGACAAATGGCTGTCTAGTTTCTTCTTGAAAACTTCCAGTGTTGGAGCATTCACCACTTCTGGAGGCAAGTTGTTCCATTGGTTAATTGTTCTAACTGTCAGGAAGTTTCTCCTTAGTTCTAGGTTGCTTCTCTCTTTGGTTAGTTTCCACCCGTTGCTTCTTGTCCTGCCTTCAGGCGCTTTGGAGAATAGCTTGACTTCCTCTTCTTTGTGGCAGCCCCTGAGATACTGGAACACTGCTATCATGTCCCCACTTCTCCTTCTCTTCATTAAACTAGACATACCCAATTCCAGCAACCGTTCCCTATATGCCTTACCCTCCAGTCCCCTAATCATCTTTGTTGCTCTTCTCTGTACTCTTTCTAGAGTCTCAACATGTTTTTTACATCGTGGTGACCAAAACTGGATGCAGCATTCCAAGTGTGGCCTTACTAAGGCATTGTAAAGTGGTATTAATACTTCACGTGATCTTGATTCTATCCCTCTGTTAATGCAGCCTAGCACTGTGTTGGCTTTTTTGGCAGCTGCAGCACACAGCTGGCTCCTATTTATGCTCACGTTGGAACTATTGTTGCTTTTACAATTTACTGAAGAACACCCAAGTTCTCTCTCTTTTCCATCCTCACATCTACCTTGTTAGGATAAGAGGGAGTATAGTAGACAGCTCAGCTGCTAGCAAAATCTCAAAGAAGAGCCATGCTGGATCCAATCAAACTTCCAATGCCTTTTCCATAATGGATTCAAGCCATGTGCAGACTGTAGTATACCATTCCTAGTTTATGTTTTTTTTATTTCGGTTAAAAAGGAGAAATTTATCTTCTTGCTTACCTTGCTGCTTGGCTTCCAACTCTTTCACTTCAAGATCATGGGTCAATTCTAAAAGAGAAGAAGAACAAAGCAGGAAGGTTAAACATGTGATCTTTTATTATTTGACAGAGCAATGCAAGGGCTTGACAGACCTGCCACGACTGAAACCTCTAAATAAAACCGATCCTTGGCTCCATTTGTTGAGCAAGGTGTAATGCAAAGCCGGAACTGAAAATTGTGTGCCAAAATCCCTAAATTCTACTCTTCCCTCCCTTAACTCTCTCTCATTGCCCCTCCCCCCAGTGTAACCAATCTGGTTCAGGCAAGATGTTTTCCTAATGGGCAGTTTGGTATGCAGCTCCCTCCTTCTTCCAGCTGGGTGATCTTGAGGCAGCATCTTGAGGAGATACAGCACTTACTTTCGTTTCCCTGAAGCATTCCCCTCTTCATTCCCCCACCCTACAGTTCATGACAGGCCGCAGTGAAGCACAAGCAAACATAAGGCGGCAGCTGACAGGGCTAAAAATTGTATTGTCTGTAGACCGCAACTCGAGAGAATCCCATCCACTTTGTCTCTGACTTTGCCCATTATGGGCTTTAATTCTATCGGTTGCTCGTTTGGGATCTACTCATAATCCACAATTTTTGAAAAAAAAATAAATCAGAACTGGGATAATGAAATTTCAAATGTTCCTCAACATACACAGTGACAGAAGCCTTCCTCCATTTGGTCCAGATATGTGTCATCCGACTCCCAGAATGCCCAGTGCTGGCTGAGGAATTCTGGGAATTGAAGTTTTCACATCCACATCATTCCAGGGACTTTTGAGTAGTGTATTGAGTGAGGCTCATTCCCAAAGTGGCAGGGCCATCCCAATAATTATATTTGATCAGGTCATATAATTACTCAAATATTATGTCACTTTCCTAGTGTGGGAGATCTGAAAGTAAAAGGAAAGCAAAAGTAACAGCAACACAAATCCAAAAAAATAAAATGTTGATGATATAGTTGCTTTGAATGCAGAGAATGGGCTTAGTCCAGCTTCCAAGGAATGCCAACAAATTTTCTTTACATTTGAAGTAAACAATGGTTTCATTAAGACATCTACATGACATAATAACAGTGTTCCAATATTTGAGTGGCTGCCACGAAAATAGTGTGTCAACCTATTCTCCAAAGCACCTGAAGGCAGGACCAGAAACAATGGATGGAAACTAATCAAGGAGAGAAGCAACCTAGAACTAAGGAGAAATTTCCTGACAGTGAGAACAATTACTCAGTGGAACAACCTGCCTGCAGAGGGAATCCATGGTACAAAAACGTCAGGATCCCCTGTTCTAAACAGAAATCTATTTCTGCATGGCGTGTGTTATGTCATACCCAGGATGGTAATGTTGCCTATGTCCAGAGTTGCAAAGGTTTTATGCTTTGAAATGCAAACTTTTAGGGATTCTCTTGACTTAGTCAGGTCGGTTTTATTGGGTTTATTTAATGGGTTTAATTAAGACCTTTTAATTAAATGATTTCAGTGGGCTGTTGTAAACAGCTTTTAATTAAGAGCTTTTAATTGAGTGGTTTTACTTTAGAGGTTTCTAAACTGTTTTTAATTAAGGGCTTTTAGTAGAGTGGTTTCCACGAAGGGGATCATTCCCACTTTAGCATTGCAAAAATAACAATGAAACGGGACAGGCAGACATGGTATAACTATGCACTTAATTAAATCAATCAATCAGGGTGTGTTCAACAAGGGATGGTTGTCAGACCCAAACCCAATGAGATCCAATCGAGTCCAATTCTTTGTTTTAACCTAATGGACAGAATCTTGCCAGACTAAAGCTATAACAAGTGCACATTCTGTTATACCAGCTTCTTATTCCACATAGGGAATAAGCAAATCTACTGCTGTCCAGAGGTTTTTATTAATAACTTGAGGCCCTCTAATTTTAAACACTAAAATGTTTTGGGTATTGCAGTCTATAACATCCGGACAGAACAACACTGCCTAAATTTGCTGTAAACATGTCCTGGAATTAATATACATATGCACTGATTTTGAAATCAGCTTTAGTTGTGCTCAGGTCTCCTAATCTTGGAGAGATCTAGAAACCAGCAGACTTTCAATATGCATAATAATAATAATAATAATAATAATAATAATAATAATAATAATAATAATAATGATGATGATGATGATGATGATGATGATGATGATGATGATGATGATGATGATGATGATGATGATGATGATGATGATGATAGAAGGGATCTTGGAGGTCATCTAGTCCAACCCCCTGCTCAGGCAGGAAACCCTATACCATTTCAGACAAATGGCTGTCCAGTCTCTTCTTAAAAACTTCCAGTGTTGGAGCATTCACAGATTCTGGAGGTACGTAGGTTGTTCCACTGATTAATTGTTAATCAATTAAATTAATTAATGTTCTAACTTGGAAACCTATAGATTTATTCTTAAAAGTGAGAAGTACAACATTCAAATTAAAAAGTCTGCAACTTATAATTGTTCATTTAGTGACCTTTTGAAACTACAATGACACTGAAAAAAGTGACTTACACCCAGTCCTTGTACTTATGACCATTACAGCATCCCCAGGATCATGCTAATTATCCAGTATGGCTTAATTTTTCGGGCAAATATGCATATTTGTTTACAATGCCTTGGTAAGGCCACACTTGGAATACTGCATCCAGTTTTGGTCACCACGATGTAAAAAGGATGTTGAGACTCTGGAAAGAGTACAGAGAAGAGCAACAAAGATGATTAGGGGACTGGAGGCTAAAACATATAAGGAAAGGCTGCTGGAATTGGGTATGCCTAGTTTAATGAAGAGAAGGACGAGGGGGGACATGATAGCAGTATTCCAATATCTCAGGGGCTGCCACAAAGAAGAGGGAATCAAGCTATTCTCCAAGGCACCTGAGGGCAGGACAAGAAGCAACGGATGGAAACTAATCAAGGAGAGAAGCAACCAAGAACTAAGGAGAAACTTCCTGACAGTTAGAACAATTAACCAGTGGAACAACCTGCCTCCAGAAGCGGTGAATGCTCCAACACTGGAAGTTTTTAAGAAGAGACTGGACAGCCATTTGTCTGAAATGGTATAGGGTTTCCTGTCTGAGCAGGGGGTTGGACTAGATGACCTCCAAGGTCCCTTCCAACTTTTTATTATTATTATTATTATTATTATTATTATTATTATTATTATTATTATTATTATTATTATTATTATTATTATTATTAAATACCAAGCCACCCAGAAATTAATCCAACTATGCAGAAACAAGCCACCAAAAGTTAGAACTGATTAAATTATCCACCAGACTGTCAAAGCTTCCCCTCTCTTTGCTAGCTTTCTTGTGAAACTGACAAACAAGCCACAGGCACACAGCAGGAAACTTCTGATAATGAGATAGGATTAGGAAGGTTTCAGGTCTATGAGTAATTGGGTACTAAATATGAGAAATGAAATCTTGTACCAAAAACGACAAATGTATCAACCAGGTGTGAATGCTAGCCTTGTGAAAGAAATCACATAGATTGACATGTTGTACAAAAGAGACCCTTTTATATAAAGATCTGAAGCAGGCACAGCAGTGCCTGCATTTTTTGCATTGCATGAGAAAAGTACATCTTCCTTCCCCTGTCCTTACCACTTTCTATAGACGGACAATCGAGAGCATCCTGTCATATTGCATTACGGTCTGGTTTGGAAGCATCACTGCTTCAGACAGGAAGGTGGTGCAAAAAGTGGTGAGGATGGCAGAAAAAATTATTGGCAGTTCACTCTCTTCTATCCAGGACATGGCACATAAGCGTTGCTTGAGCAGGGTCCGCAGGATTGTCTGGGACGCTACACATCTCTTCATGATCTATTTTCCTTCTTACCTTCTGGGAGGAGGCTTCATGGTATCCGAAGCAGAACATCCAGATTCAGTCACAGTTTTGTTCCATATAGCATCAACCTTGTGAACTCTCAAAATTCCTCTTTCTGCTATGTATTCATAATGGACAGTGATTAATATATATATGTATATATATGTATGGGTGTAGGTTTGTGTGTGTATATATATGTATGTATGTATGTGTTTTCGTAGATTTTCACGGGTACAGGTATGCAGGTTTTGGCATATTCGGGTCTTTTCTCATGTAAGATTGAGAGTATCTTGGCGACGTTTCAACGAGGTCCCACTCGTCATCTTCAGGCTGGGGTCTTCGGCTTCGTGCTTGTGCAAGCAAAGTGTGATCGGAGCTGCCGTCTCTCTATAAATATTGGTGGGGGTGTGTGGAGTGCTGACTTAGTTGCTGTAGGTGGGTTGGTTGGCTGTGTGGGAGTTATTGTTTGCGGATTGTTTGGCTGTTTTGTAACATCCTGAGTAGTTGAGGTGCTGGCTGTGTGCCCATTAGTCTTTTGTGTTATAACGACCTGGGTAATGGGTTGTGTGATTACATCCTGAGATCTAGTGTAGTGATATCCTGAGTTTTGTGTTGCAACATCCTGGGTGGTTGGCTGTATTGTAATGTATGTATCTATATAGCACGTGTGTATGTGTGTTATGTATGGGTATGGGTAAATATATACTTTCCTTTGAGACCAGGCAACAGATTTTCATTTTTAATGTGTGTGCCAGTGTGCTCACAATAAAAAATGACAATAAAGGTTATCTTATCTTATCTGAGCTAACTTTTACCCAGGGCACTTGATGTGGCCCTTCTGCAGAAATAAACAATTGAAAATCACCTTCCTTATTCCACTGTGGTTTATTGGCTATTCACACTGAGAAAACAGAACGCAACTTAGGCTATGGCCAACAGTGTGTATGAAGTGATTATGTTCTATAATTATGTATGTATATAAGTAGTATGTATGTATACCCCACCTGTATTATTTTTACAAATAACTCAAGGTGGTGAACACATCCAACACACCTTCCTCCTCCTCTTTTCCCCACAATAACAATCCTGTAAGTGGGATTGAGCCAAGAGAGAGGGGCTGGTCCAAGGTCACCCAGCTGGCTTTCATGGCTAAGATAGGGCTTGAACTCACATTCTCTTACTTTCTAGCCTGACGCCTTAATCACTAGACCAAGAGTCTTCAAACTTGGCAACTTCAAGACTTGTGGACTTCAACTCCCAGAACTCCTCAGCCAGCATGCCTGGCTGAGGAATTCTGGTAGTTGAAGTCCACAAGTCATAAAAGGGCCAAGTTTGAAGACCCCTGGTCTAGTGATTAAGTCTTGTGAAGTCTTGTGGACTTCAACTCCCAGAATTCCTCAGCCAGCCCTGATGACTGAACGCAAAGGTGGGATAGACTTGGAAGTCCAAAGATCTCCAACAGCTAGTCAAGCTCAAGAATCATCATAACTCTGACCTAAAGGCTGTAATAAAGGTTTGGCGATATATTATTATTATAAGGTACTAGTTCAAGGGTCTTCAAACGTGGCAACTTTAAGACTTGTGGACTTCAAATCCCAGAATTTCTCAGTCAGACTGGCTTCAACTTTTTACTTTTACATAATCATATAAACTAGCAATTTCTATAACAACAAACCTACCTAACTGGTAAAACCCAAAATCAAAGTTTCATTTTCCCCCCACCTCAAGCACAAAGTCCAGAAGTGGTTTCCAAGTAGAAACAAAGGTAGTTGTGTTTTTTTTTCTTTACTCAAAGCAGTCAATTTAGTCAACTCTGCTAACTCCCCACATTTCCAAGGCCATTAAGAGTTTATTGTTTAACTTTGTACTTTTCTTTTGAAAATCAATAAAGCTATATAAAAATAGGGCATTGACAGATTATGATTTACTGAAGAGCTCAGTTAGAAAATTCCATTTTGAAAGAAGAAGCTGCCAAAAGCTAAAAAAAAAGCTTAAAAAAAGAAAAGACCCCCCCCCCCACAGAATAATCATGTTCTGTTTTTTTAAATACATTTTCACACTGAGTCCAGTCTTAGCAGGGACAGTAAGGAATCTTCAGTCCTACCTCTTAGTTAGAAGGAGTGGAATTAACCCCTATCCTCTGTTCATTCCATCTTTCGTGACCAAGTTGCCTCTGCCTTTATAAACATATTATAAATCAAGAATCCTCTCAGGGATTTTTCATCCCCAATCTTCTAGCATTCTCACCAAGGTATTTAGGACTTGAAGTGAGAGCAAAACCACTTACGGCTTCTGATTCTGCAAGTGAAGGGAAAATTAACAAAACCCTGATGTTAAATTAGGCATAACTTTTCTGCTCTGGGTTGTAACAATCTGATGTGTTCTTTAAAAAAGCATTGCTTTTTTTCAGGCTGGGAAATCTTTTTTTTCCCCCAGACACAAGAGGCTATCTATATTTGTAGGAAAAAAACGATGCTAGGGAAGGCAGAAGAAAAAGAACAAAAAGCTCTGTATAACTTAGGGCAGTGGTCCCCAATCTTTCCAGCTTGGCAGCCTGGAAGGGGGCAGGTGTGTGAGTGGCAGGCACACACGTGTGCACGCAGTTCCATATGTGCAAGTGGCACATGCGTGCACCCTCCAGTTGCACGAATGGAGCTTTGTGTGCGAGCGGAGCGTGCTTTAGCAGAGGGTGCTTGTGCTCGTGCGCAAAGCTCCAGTTGCATGGGCGTGAGTGGACCTTTGTGTGCAAGCACAAGCGCCCTCCACTCGTGTAGCCCAGTTTCAAACAGCCCGGTAGTGGGCCACGGCCCGGGGATTGGGGACCCCTCTCCCTTGGGATTTGTAGCTTTGTAACCCCTTATGCATTGAACTAGGCTACCAGATCTGAACTGTAAAACCTTTTACTACCACTAGATGGCATGAAAGAGATGCAGAGGGATCTTGCTTTGTTGCCATCTAGTAGTCAGCAAGATTTTGGCAACCTAAGATTTGGTACCTCAATTCTGTGTCGTTTTTTAAATGTCATGTGGTCTTCAACTCTCAAATTATAATACGATAAGCATCACTTGCATTAATTTTTTTTGGGGGGGGGGAGATAGCAGATTGCAGATTAGATACTTAAAAACCAGAAATTAGTCCCCATGGTGAGGTGAAAGTGTTCTCTTCTGCTCTTCATTTTGATCCTGAAACCTGATGTCCCATGTTATCCTTTCTTTTGTTCTAGCAGAGTCCTCAGGTTTTACTACTAGCCTGCAGTACGGCTCTTTGATCATTTCAGCCACTCTCCGAGAGCGTCTATGCTAGCTTGGAATTCTGGGAGCTGTAGTTCTATTGGGCTATTATTTATTGATAACTTGCTTTCCTACTCAATATGAGCACCCAAGGCAGAGAAGAATTCAACTGGAGAGTAACAAATTGGGCAAGGAAGGTTAGTTGATATCCCAAATCCTTTTAATTCCTTCACTGGACTGACACCTTACATTAATTCTAAGCCAGGGGTTGGTATGACTGTGGGTTATTGAATAAGTAAATACTGGCTGGTATTCACAATGCGGCCGCGCGGGGGATCCTGGGGGCCTCTAGATACTCCCATGTAACACCTCTCCTGTGCGAGCTGCACTGGCTGCCTGTGGCCTTCCGGGTGCGCTTCAAGGTGTTAGTAACAACCTTTAAAGCGCTCCATGGCAATGGACCTAGGTATTTGCAAGACCGCCTCCTACCAAACACCTCCCTTCGACCAGTCCGCTCCCACAGAGAGGGCCTCCTTAGGGTGCCGTCGGCCAGACAATGCCGGCTGGTGACCCCCAGGGGGAGAGCCTTCTCTGTGGCAGCTCCTGCCCTCTGGAATGACCTACCCCCCGACCTACATACAGTTGCGGACCTGCGCCTTTTTCGCCGAGCCCTGAAGGCCCATCTATTCCGTGCGGCCGGCCTGGCGTAGTTTGATTATGTTTTAGTGGGGGTTTTGTATGGGGTATTTTAGAGCAGGCCTGTTATTTAATTTGATTTTAGAACAGAAACCTGCGTATATTTATCGTGGTTTTTATTATTGCCTGTTCACCGCCCTGAGTCCCGTAAGGGAGATAGGGCGGTATATAAATTCAAATAATAATAATAATAATAATAATAATAATAATAATAATAATAATAATAATAATAATAATAATAATAATAATAATAATAATAATAATAATAATAATAATAATTCATTGAGCCAGAAACTATGGTTTATGCCAGTGATTAGTTTCACCCCAAATGCTAAGCTATAAGTTACCAAAGAAGTTATGAACATACTATAAACTCAGTTTTCATGATAAGTAGTTTGATATGTACATTATTTGATGTGCCCTTTCCAGAGATTATGAGCAGCTTCTTCTGAAATACAGGACATAGAATAACAGCTTGGAAGAGGCCTTAGAGGTTTTCTAGTCCAGCCCCTGCTGAAACAGGGGACCCTATATCATTTTAGACAAATGGCTGTCCACTCTTCTTGAAAAGTGATGGAGCACCCACAACTTCTGGAGGCAAGTCATTCCATTGATTACTTGCCCTAAATTGTCAGGAAATTTCTCCTTAGTTCTAGGTTGCTTCTCTCTTTGATAAGCTTCTACCTGTTACTTCTTGTCCAGCCCCCTGGTGCTTTGGAGAATAGGCTGGCCCCTTTTCTCTGTGACAGTCCCTCAAATGTTGGAAGAGTGCTAGTATGTCACCCCAGTCCTTCTCTTTGTTAGGCTAGACATATTTAGTTCCCGCAAGCATTCGTCGTACGATTAGAGCTAGTTTTCACAGTTTTATTTGTTCCTAAAATATCAAGTGCCCCAATTGTTTTCTGGTGGAAAAACAGTCTTGTGATTCATGAGCCAAAACTTTCATTTTTCTTTGTTCGGGGGCAACAATTATTGCACACTAATTACCCTTCTGAGATTGCATCGTCTAGACCAGTGATGGCGAACCTATGGCACAGGTGCCAGAGGCGGCACTCAGAGCCCTCTCTGTGGGCACGCGAGCCGTCGCCCCAGTCCTAGGCCTTCAGCTTTATCCGACGCCGTGCACTCCCCAACCCACATCTGCCTGAAATATCTCTCTGCTCCCTGGGGGGGGGCAAAGGAAGGCATCTGGTTTGAAGCCTGAACAAACCAAGCTACTTGGGAGGGGGGGGGAGCCAAAATATACCTTCTGGGCATCAAATTCTCCTTCCCCACACCACAGTTAAACTAGCCGCCCCTCTGTTGTCATTACGGGATTGTTCATACAACAGGCATCTTCTTCAGCATCTGCAGGTAATGTATAAAAAATAGGACTGGGTTGGGTTTCATTTCAGGACATCTCCTGGCAGCCTGGGGATGTGATAAATATGAGTGAGACCCTGAGGAGGTTGGTCCTGAACCCAGAAATTTGGCAAATGGTTTAGGGGCTTCAATCCAGATAAGGGGTTAGGGGCAAGTGAACGCTCTTCCAATATCATCCGCCGCCGTGTACAAAAAAAAAGGCGCAATCAATCAGTCAATTTCAACTTCTCGCGGGGAAAAAAAAAAATCTTGTAAAGTTGGAATTGATTGATTGAACTTTTTAGTCCCACCCAGTCTGTTGTTACCACTGCAGCCACGCCCACCCAACGGGCCACACCCACTCGGCACCTGACGATGCATAAGTGGGTTTTGGGTTGCAGTTTGGGCACTCGGTCTCTAAAAGGTTCGCCATCGCTGGTCTAGACTCATCCAGCATCTAAGAAATAATGGGATAAAAAGAAATGGTGAAGCGAGCGTTTTCTGCATCTCTTTATGGAGAATGGGAACGGAGCCAAAGTCTTTCCTGCAAATGTCAGCGTAATGTGCACCAAAAGACTCGTTCCAACATGGGCTAACAGCACTTTTACCCGTGTAATACAGGTAGCTGGAGATATCAAATGATAAAAAGCTAGGTGCCACTGTAATTGGTGCATTCATTTTGTTCTTTGTTTGGAGGATTGGAAGGAAATTGTGTAAACAGGGTCGCTTCTGTCTGATTGTTGGTGCAACATCTCTCGGAAGACTGAACAGAATTCAGGGAGTCCTTAATTTACAATCATTGATTTAGCAACTGGTCAAAATTATGATGGTGCTGAAAAATGTGACTTACAACCAGTCCTCGCATTTACCACTGTTGCAGCATCTCCATGGTCATCGGTGTGTGCGCATAGACCTGTGTCTAAATCCATGTGTTTTCCTTCTGCATCTTTGTGCTTAGGATATGATAAGTTTCTGGGCCCTATTGCAGGGGTGGCAAACCTATGGCACGGGTGCCAGAGGCGGCACTCAGAGCCCTCTCTGTGGGCACGTACGCCGTCGCCTCAGCCCCACCTCCCCCCGTAGCCCCCTCCTCACCAGCAGCCCTCCCCCCTGAGGAGATTTGCCCTGGCACAGCCTGTGCAGAGCAGCGTAGCCAAGGACATGGTAGCCGGGCAGCGGGGTCAAGACTCTGCCCTCACGCCCTGTCGTGTACAGATGCTGTGGGACGCGGACAGAGGCGAGGCTGCCATGATGCTGCTGGGCCGCCTGGGCGATCTGCTGTGGTGGGCCGTGGAGGTGGTGGGTGGCCATGTGGGCAGGAGACGCGGGGATGGGGCAGGGGCGAGGCGGTTTGGGGGCACTCAGTCTCTAAAAGGTTTGCCATCACTGCCCTATTGGATCTCTCTTATTGTTCAGACTGTTTCTCTGGGAATACCTATCTCATTTTCTGGGTGTGTAAGACATAGAGTATGAGATATCTCCCGTATATAGCCCTTGTTCACCAACAGTACACAGGATCTAAGTAGTCTGATCTAGTCAAATTTCTCTAGATGTAGCTTTGGTAGCACACTATCAAGCTAACTCTCAAAGTACCTGGGACGTGGGCCAGGAGGAAGGTCTTTTTCAGGGATGGCCCTAATATTCAGTTGTATGTCCTCTCCCTGAAGGTACCTTTAGTTCCATCCTTCCCTGCTTTTTCAAGGCCCTTAAAAGACCATCTTATTCAAATGCACCAGTTAATTTGTGTCAGCTGCTCTAGTTAGAGATCATTGTATTAAATTCTGTTATTAGTTTCTGTTAATTATTTATTACTTATTCTTATTGGTTTTATTTTTCCTCTACTGAAGACAGACCAAAGTCTTAACTGATTGGTACCATTGACAAAACCAACCAACCAACCAACCAACCAATCAATCAATCAATCAATCAATCAATCAATGAAGGGATTGGCAGTTACTGCAGCCTGACTCATTTCTTTCAGGAAGTGCCCAGAATGTCATGAAAATTTGCACATGTTATATGTATTATGCATGTTGTGGTGAGATGGGTGGCAAACAAATTGAAAGAAAGAAAGAAAGAAAGAAAGAAAGAAAGAAAGAAAGAAAGAAAGAAAGAAAGAAAGAAAGAAAGAAAGAAAGAAAGAAAGAAAGAAAGACATGGCAACATTGTACAATATCTCCATACAGGTAGTCCTCAACCTATGACCACAATTGAGCCCAAAATTTCTGCTATTAAGCGAGACATTTGTTAAGGGAGTTTTGCCCCATTTTACAACCTTTCTTGCCACAGTTGTGAAGTGAGTCACTACAGTTGTTTAGTAATGTGGTTGTTAAGTGAAACTGGATTCCTTATTGTTAAGTGAATCTGGCTTGTCAGAAGGTGGCCAAAGGGGATCACACGTGCCCCAGCTTCAGTTCCATTCAGTTCCATTCTCTGTTGCAGAGAACAGAGGCCTAAAGTACCATGAGATCATGAGAGATCAGTAGCGTGAGATCTCGCCCCACTGATCTTGCGTTCCTTTAGGCCTCCATTCTCTGAGAATACACCGAAGGCCTGGAGCAGCCAAGAAAGCGAAGGATCTCGATCTTCGCAGGGTGAGTATTGAAGGCCTGGTGCCTAGGGAGGCCCGGGGTGGGGGGTGGGGAGGGAGGGAAGAACCAGGGTGAATGTTGCAGAGCCACTGCGGTCGCTCATAAGGGCAAACGATTGCTGTGGTGCTGCAATATTCATAATTTTGGGACTTCCTCGTAAAAACTAGGGGGCGCTCATCATGTAACTTTGAACGAGTGTTAAGTGAACGCTCGTAACTCGGGGATTACCTGTACCTAATTTTAAATTGCTCCCTGCAGAAGAGAACTAAAGAGTTGGAAGGGACCTTGGAGGTCTTCTAGTCCAACCGACTGCTCAAACAGGAAACCCTATACCAGTGGTGGCGAACTTATGGCGTGCGTGCTGGAGGCGGCACTCAGAGCCCTCTTTGTGGGCAAGGGCTCCGCCGCTGCCAGCAGCTTGCGCAAGTCCATTAGGCCGTTGCCGCCGCCCGGAGCAGCAGCCCCACCCAGCACAAAGGAGGCGAAGCGGCCAGCTAGCAAGCTCAAGTAGAGGTGGTAGAGCACGCCCACGCCCAGCAAGCCAAAGGCCACCCCAAGCAGGGAAAGCCGGATCCCCATCGGCGCCATGGCCCCCCAGTCCCAGCTAGGACTGTGTGCCTCCCCCCATCTATGCTGGGCCTCCTGCCCCCCCCCAGAGACCCCCTCGATCTCCCTCAACATCAAGGTGGCCGTGCCCACCCAGTGGGCCACGCCCACCCAGTGGGCCACACCCCCATGCCCCCCCTGAGGGCACCACAATGCTGATACGGCCCTGGCACTTTGCGATAAATAAGTGGGTTTTGGGTTGTGATTTGGGCACTCGGTCTCTAAAAGGTTCGCCATCATTGCCTTATACCACAAATGATGATTTTAGAGGTGTCAGTGAAATTAAGGATAGGGTTGGGAAAGATTTGCTTCTCACTTCCAAGATCTTCTCCCATCCTCAGCCTTAGATGCTTAAAAAGGCAGGCAAAATACATTTATCGCTGCCCTTCCTGGCTCTTCTCATCTCTATAAGTCTATAATCCTGTACTGTAAGTTGCCACGAGGCAGTTTCATGGCTGCAATGGAAATTAAAGCAGGACGATACTGCACTGAACAAAACACTTGACTGATACCAATGAGGAAGATTCCTTAAAAGGCTTCCTGTGATTTCCTTTCATAACAGGGAGGGAGCCTTTCTCTAGCAACCCATTCAAAAACTGTTGCCATCCCTTGGGAGAGACAGGGAGATTGATTTACCAAAGACGAGTGGTATAAAGGAGGCAGCACTTCAAAAGATCCTTTTGAAGCATTGCCTTAGTAACCTGTTTAGGTCTGTGATTATTTCAAGTGCATTTCACTTCTCCTGTAAGGAGCTGTGTAGTGGCAGTGCAGAAGACCATTGTTACCCTGAGGAGATTAGTGACATGTTTTGACCTTCTCTGTTTTCATGTTGACATTAGAATGGGGGAGGAGGGGAGCGAGTGTTGTTTCTGAATGGGTTATTTAGAAAAACTAAACCTTTCCAGATCTACGGCAGTATGGAAACCTTTCAAGGACATTCTAGCACAGTGATGGCGAACCTTTTAGAGACCGAGTGCCCAAAAACTGGCCCCGCCCTCATTCTACCCCTTGCCCCGCCCCTGCTCCACCTCCACCCCATTCCCCGCCCTGCCTGCCCGCAGGGCCACTCACCACCTCCAGGGCCCGCCGCAGATCATCCAGGCAGCCCAGCAGGGCCATAGCGGCCATGCCCTCTGCCCGTGCCCCGCAGCATCAATTGTGCGCGATGGGGCGTGAGAGCAGAGTCTTGTCTACGGTGCCTGGCTGCCATGTCCTTGGCTGCGCTGCTTCGCGTGGGCCACACTCGGGGGGCGGCTCTCCTCCAGGGGGGCTGCTGGTGAGGAGGAGGTTGCGGGGGAAGTGAGGCTGGGGCAACGGCATGTGTGCCCACAGACAGGGCTCCGAGTGCCACCTCTGGCATGCGTGCCATAGGTTCGCCACCACTGTTCTAGCAGGTGTGAAGAAGATAGCGGACGGGTCTCACAACATGAGTTACGTGGACATCTGGGAGGCTTTGGCTGGGAAAGTTATTGTTAAAAGCTATGGTCTGATGCTTTGGGATTTTAGAGTTAGTTTTACCTCACCTTTTACCAGGCCATGTATTCAATAAACAGTAAGCTTTTCAGAAATGACAATTATCCTGGACTTTTATTTGGATACTTGAACTGGAAGTTGACATGTTGCTTATGGGGAGCATCAGCATGGAGAACTAGCCCTGGGTACTGCAGAAAATGGCCACCTCTGGGGCATCTCTGCTGTTGTTATTAAGGAGCTCCTGACAGCTTTTTAGACATCATCTTGCTTGGTATGTATGCTTTTCATGTTGTGCTTTTAAATGGTTTTGCTTGAGTTAATAATAAAGCTTAAAATCCCTTTGCAAGTAGTCCTCAACTTACAACCATTCATTTAGTGGCCATTCAAAGTTACAACAACATTGGAAAAAGTGTCTATGGAGATGCTCAGTCATCCAGGTCATGGTTGTCCCAAAGATGCTTTTTTTCACGAGGCAACTGGACTTTCTTGTTTTTCCTTGAAGACGTTTCGCTTCTCATCCAAGAAGCTTCTTCAGTTCTGACTACACTAAATGGTGGGGAATGGCAGGATTTAACAACTCGCTAAAAGAATGCAGATGACCAGCTGCCTGCAAGGAGTATAAATCCTGCCATTTCCCACCATCCAGTCAGAGCTGAAGAAGCTTCTTGGATGAGAAGCGAAACGTCTTCAAGGAAAAACAAGAAAGTTCAGTTGTGTCGTGAAAAAAGCACCTTTGGGACTGGAAAACGAGACATGACCAATACGACCATTGCAGTATCCCCATGGTCACATGATCAAAATTCAGGCCCTTGGCAACTGGCATGTATTTATGACAATTGCACTGTGTTCCAGGGTCATGTGATCACCATTTGTAATCTTTCCAGCTGGCTTTTGACAAGTAAAGGCAGTGGGGGAATTTGTTGACTTTACTTAAGACTCGCTAAGGGAAGTTGAATTTAAAATTAATAATTGACTCAACTGGCTTTACCTAAGATTCGCTTAAGAACTGCATGGTTCATTTAACCACTGCAGTGGTTTGCTTAACAACAAGAAAGGTCATAAAATGAGGCGCATCTCATTGAACAACTGCTTCACTTAGCAACAGAAATTTTGAGCTCAGTTGTGGTCATAAGCCGAGGAGAATTTGTACTGTGGAAACTGGCTGCCCTTGGGATATCTCTGCTGTCATTATTAAGGAGTTTCTGGCAGCTTATAAGAAATTTGAGCATCATCTTGCTTGGCATGTATGTCTTTCGTGATATGCTTTTAAATCTGTTTGCTTGAGCTAATAACAAAGCTTAAAACCCCTTGATTTTCTGCTGTGCTTGTTGTCTCTGGATCCAAAACAACCAACTGCCTGGGCACCTGACCACTGCCCTGACCTATGGCAAAACGGGAACTCAGAGCACTTTTTTTGCTTGTCCACAATCTTCTGGCTCCCATTCCACTGTCTATTTTGAAAAGCTAGACTTCCAAATGAATGGATGAGTCATGTTTATAAAATGTCATATGCAGAGTCTGTACAAAGACGGTGGGTTAGCATATTGCTGTAGTATGAAATGGGTGACCTCTATACATTTGAACTAATGGGAAAGCATTAGGAAGGTGTGTTCTTTCTTTCTTTCTTTCTTTCTTTCTTTCTTTCTTTCTTTCTTTCTTTCTTTCTTTCTTTCTTTCTTTCTTTCTTTCTTTCTTTCTTTCTTTCTTTCCACATTGGAAAAATCTTTCTGCATCATGGGTAGCATTGGGTAAGCAAATACTCAGCTTGGCAGGTCCAGGAAAAACAAACAAACTGCAGGTGGGCAAAATGTCTTGAGTAAGGAAAAAATAGCACCCCCACCTCATTTTTCAAAGAACAGGGGGCTTGCATCCAGTTGGAAATACTGTTAGTCCTCGACTTACGACCACAATTGAACTCAAAATTTCTGTGGCTAAGTAAGACAGTTGTTCGGTGCATTTTGCCCCGTTTTATGGCTTTTTCTTGCCACAGCTGTTAAGTAAATCACTGCAGTTGTTAAGTTAGTAACATGGTTGTTAAGTGAGGTTGGTCCCCCGTTGACTTTGCGTGTCAGAAGGCTGCAAGAGGGGATCACAGGACCCCAGGACACTGCAATGGTCAGTTGCTAAGCATCTGAAATTTGATCATGTGATGAAGGGACTGCTGCAACAGTTGTAAATCTGAAAAATGGTCATAAATCACCTTTTAGTGCTATTGTCATTTTGAATGGTCACTAAATGAACTGTTGTAAGTCAAGGACTATCTATTCTAATCTCCCACTTAACTCTTTAACTCTTTGTCAACAAAAAAGAAATTTGGATATGTATATAAATGTATATATACAAACAATTGCCTCTATTTTGCTTTAGTCAACTTCTATGCAATAAAACCTCGAAGTGGCAGAGAAAAAACACATGCTTAAAATTTTCCCTGATGGGTAATTTTCTTTCCTACCTTTTATCCTAATGTTTTTTTTGTTCATGTACTTAGAAGTTAACATGAGCACAAAATCTAGATCTGCCTTAAAAAATTGTAATTCATATGGTAATATACAGTACCTTCGCCAAAAGGTCTTGTAGGAATAAGGCCTGGAAAATAGCATTTTTAAAGAACCATCCTGGGTCCTATTGTGGTTTATCTTACATGCTATATGAGTGGTCCTTGACTTACAATGGCACACAGGACCAAATTCCCATTGCTAAGCAAGGCAGTTGGCAAATGTGTCACGCCTGATCTTAAAACCTTCTTTGCCAGGGCAGTTGAGTAAACCAGTTGTTGAGTGAATCCCCCATTGACTTTGCTTATCAGAAGTGAGATGGAAGGTTGGAAATGGTGATCACATGACCCTGGGATGCCGCAAAATACATGCCGGTTGCCAAGCACCCAAATGATGGTCATGTGATCAGGGGACATGCTGTGGTGGTTGCAACTGTGAGGACCAGTTATAAGTCATATAGTGCCTTTGTTGAAATCCACAGATCTTAAAAGTTGTCTAGGTTGGACAGCCCTGTCTTAAGGTATGTTTTTCCCTTTGTCGCTTTCCTTACCTGTCTCCATCAAGGTCATCATCCTTTACAAAAGCCAGTTCAATTACTAATTAGCCCCTAGTATCTATTCTTTTCGAGATTTGTTGGGATTAAAACTAGCCTGATTATGGATCCACAGAGACAGGACTATGGAAAACATAATACATAATGTTAAGCAATGTGTCAAGCCCAATGGTTGAGTGCACAGAGTGCAGTATGTTTGCTTTTTTTACTTAGAATTATATATGGGGACCTACCTAGCATCATGGGGGTCAGTTTCGTATAGTAGTAAAGGTGTTAAACCAATTGGGTGTAATGGTGAAGGTACTGATCCAGAAAACAGGAGACTGTGAGTTTTAGGCCTCTTAGGCATGAAAACTGACTGGGTGACTGTGGGCATCAGGAGACTGTGAGTTCTAGTCCCACCTTAGGCATGAAAGCCAGTTGGCTGACTTTGAGCCAGTCAGTCTCTCAACCCATCTCATAAGGTTGTTGTTATGGGGAAAAAGGGGGATAGGAAATTTAGGTATGCTCACTGCCTTGAGTTGATCAAAATGTATTAAAAAACAGGATAAAAATCCAGTAACAATGATCACGAGAGCTTCAGGCTTGACAAAACGAGGAACTTCAGTACCCTGGACAGCACTAAGCAGATTTTACTGGCTGGGAATTTACTCTCATGAAAGAAACTATTGAGAAAAGATGCATCACAATGCATGGAAGT
The DNA here is from genome assembly GCF_001527695.2 of Protobothrops mucrosquamatus. NCBI lineage: Eukaryota > Metazoa > Chordata > Lepidosauria > Squamata > Viperidae > Protobothrops > Protobothrops mucrosquamatus. Next base: position 6,429 of record NW_015388348.1, on the reverse strand, counting down.
GGAATTGCAGAATCTCTTTAAAGCAGCCGCCTCCTTTTTCAGCTTTCCGTGTGAGCCTCAAGGTCACTTAAAGATATGGCTGTCTAATGAGTCAACTGAGGGCAACTTAGCCACCAGAACTCCTTTCTGATTGCAACTGCCAAAAGTGGGTAGAATAAATTTTTTTTACCATTTTAAGGGGGGAAGCACATAGAAACATTGTGCAAGTCTGTTAAAAATGATGAAATAAACCAGCGTTTCTCAACCTCAGCTGTTTTAAGGTGTGTGGACTTCAACTCCCAGAATTCCCCAGCCAATTCCCCAGTGTTGAGAAACACTGAAATAAAACAAATCCCTAAAATTAAACAACCAATGTGTGTCACACGACCTGACTATTTTCTATCTCATGCTGGCTGGGGAATTCTGGGAGTTGAAACCCGCAGGTCTTAAAGTTGCCAAGACTGGACACCGCTGCTCTAGGAATCCTGACCTGCACAAATGATGTTCTCTAGTTTCATAATGAAATGTTTGCAAGAAATCAACCAAGCTCAGAAAGCACTAAGGACCCCACAATCCTGACCTGCTTCACAAGGTCTGATTAATGGACCAGGTTCTAGGACTACATAAAAAGTAAGTTAGTTTTGAAAAGAGAGTAAGAGCTCCTGGAAATTCCTGATCTTTAATGTTGAAATTAAGAGCTTCAATGCCATCTTCTCAACACTTTCAGTTCTATAGAATGCAGGCTGGGGTTTCTTTCCCTAGTTAGCTGCTGTAGCAGTAATGAAGGCATGTTGAATTGAACCCATGAGTCTTACATTGGTTGCATTCCTCCTTAACATAGTCAGGGAAAAATTAAATCCAATTGATGGGGTGTGGGAGTGTCTATACAGTACATGGAAGTGTACACTAACCAAATGGGTTGGATTTGTATAACATGTTGATCAACCAATCACTTTGGTCAGCTTTAATACTCACCAAGGTTAGCACGTTCTGCAAATCTAACTGCTAGGTCTTTAATTGACAGCATATGTTGAAGATTATAACAGCTTATTGGCCAAAGCTGCAATGCTCAACAATGTCGAGAAACCAACTTCCTCTGCAGTGCAAGCCTTAGGGGGTTATTATATTAAAAACCAGAAGCCTCCCTTCTGCAGTGTAATGGTATGTGGGAATAAGCTTGGGAGAAAAGAGGAAGAGTCATAGACTAGGGAATGGTCAGATAAGAGGCAGCTGAGCACACAGAAGGAATTGGGCATGGCAAACATCTCAGAGGGACCCCTCCCTAGTTTCTTGGATTGTAAAGATGAGGGGGAGAGCTGTACTTTCAAATTTGCAAGATTTTGTTTAGAATAGAACAGTGGTGGCGAACCTATGGCACGAGTGCCAGAGGTGGCACTCAGAGCCCTCTCTGTGGTCACGCACACCGTCGCCCCAGCCCCGCCTCCCCCCACAGCCCCCTCCTCACCAGCAGCCCCCCTGGAGGAGAATCACCCCCGGGTGCAGCCCGCGTGGGGCAGCACAGCCAAGCACATGGCAGCTGGGCAGCAGATGATGCTGCGGAGCATGGGCGGAGGGTGTCGCCACCATGGCGCTGCAGGGCCGTCTGGGCGATCTGCAGTGAACCGTGGATAGCCCTGAGGGCAAGCGGGGTGAGGGCGGAGCAGGGCGGGGCCGGGCGGGCAGAGTGGGGCCAGGCCAGTTTTTGGGCACTCGGTCTCTAAAAGGTTCGCCATCACTGGAATAGAATAACAGAGTTGGAAGGAACCTTGGAGGTCTTCTAGTCCAGTGGTGGCGAACCTATGGCACGGGTGCCAGAGGCGGCACTCAGAGCCCTCTCTGTGGGCACTCACGCCGTCACCCCAGTTCTAGGCCTTCAGCTGGGTTTTATAAAACCTTTTCGCTTTAGGCCTCCGCCACCGTGTGCAAAAAAAAAAAAGGTTCAGTCAGTCAATTTCAACTTCTCGTGGGAAAAAAAAAGATCTTGCAAAGTTGAAATTGATTGATTGAACTTTTTAGTCCCACCCAGTCTGCCGTTACCACCACAGCCACGCCCACCCAATGGGCCACACCCACCCAATTGGCCACACCCACCCGGCACTCGATGATGCATAAGTGGGTTTTGGGTTGCAGTTTGGGCACTCGGACTCTAAAAGGTTCGCCATCACTGTTCTAGTCCAACCCCCTGCTATACCATTTCAGACAAATGGTTGTCCAATCTCTTCTTAAAAACCTCCAGTATTGGAGCATTCACAACTTCTGGAGGCAGGTTGTTCCACTGATTAATTGTTGTAACTATCAGGAAATTTCTTCTTAGTTCTAGGTTGCTTCTGTCCTTGATTAGTTTCCATCCATTGCTTCTTGTCCTGTCCTCAGAATAGCTTGACTCCCTCTTCTTTGTGGCAGCCCCTGAGATATTGGATCACTGCTATCATGTCACCCCTCGTCCTTCTCTTCACTAAACTAGACATACTCAGTTCCAGAAACCGTTCTTTATATGTTTTAGCCTCCAGTCCCCTGATCATCTGTGTTGCTCTTCTCTGCATTCTTTCTAGAGTCCCAACATCTTTTTTATGTAATATAATAAAGATAGAACTAGTATTTTTGGAGGTGCTTCTTGCTTGGACTAGAAGGCTGACATCATCTAACTTTGAGAGACTCAAGATAGTTTATTAATGACCTTAGTTTATTAATGCTATGCTGAGCCACTCAGCATGGGGCTCTACCTTTTCAAGTTACTTATTAATCCGTGGAGCTGAAGCCTTCAAATCTCTGCCTCCTTGGATGATAGATGGGGGACTCACCTGTGCAGTATTTTTGTAAGCGCAGGATCTCCAGGTGCAAATCGTGGAGAAGTTTCATCTGCTCCTTTTTGAGGAAGGTGATGTGTCTTTGCACGCTTTGGATCTGATGCTCCAGGGACAAAGTCTCCATCGCAACACAGTAAAGAGTCTAAGCCTGGAGGGAACAGAGGTGAACTTGTGAACTGCCAATTCTGCAGCAGTGGTGGCACGGGGCTGTAGCAGTTGCTGATTTTCCCCTTGCATTATCAATCAATATATCAATATCAATCAATCACAATAGAGCTGGAAGAGACCTTGGAGATCTTCTAGTCCAGGGGTAGGTAACCTTGGTTCTTTTATGACTTGTGGACTTCAAGTCCCAGAATTCCTGAGCCAGCCATGCTGGCTCAGGAATTCTGGGAGTTGAAGTCCATGAATCATAAAAGAGCCAAGGTTGCCTACTCCTCTTCTAGTCCAACCCCCTGCTCAAGCAGAAGACCCTGTACCACTTCAGACAAGTGACTGTCCAGACTCTTCTTAAAAACCTCTAGTGATGGAGCGCCCACAACTTCTGAAGGCAAGCCGTTCCACTGGTTAATTGTTCTATCTTTCAGAAAACCCAAAGGTACTTTTTGAGGAGGCAACTGGACTTTCTTGTTTTTCTCTGAAGATGTTTCACTTCTCATCCAAGAAGCTAAAAAAGCACCTTTGGGACAACCTTATCTGGATGACTGAGAATCTCCATAGACAATTTAGCTATGTACTTTGGGATGAACACCCTTCAAGTGGTGAGGGAGTATGAATGGATTTTCAGAAAACACTGTAGACTACAGGAACCATTTGCACTTCAGTTTGAGATGCAGACAACACAGATTCATCCCCAACACCTGTGCCTGTCTTCAACGGTGAAGGGACACAGGGCAGAAAACATCCTATAGCCAAGAAGGCTCCACACACATTTGCACTACTCAGGGAACCCTGAGGACACAGGTAAACCTCCAAATGGCCTCAATGACTCTCTAAAGCAGGGGCGTCAAACTCAATTTCATTGAGGGCCGCATCAGCATTGCGGTTGCCCTCAGGGGGCTGGGTGGGTGTGGCCAGGGTGGGTGCAGCCTACTGGGTGGGCGTGGATGGAGTGGGTGTGGCCTACTGGGTGGGTGTGGCCAGCTCTACATCATTCGCGTCAAGGGTGCCTGTGGGGACCTGGGCAGGAGTGGGACAGATCTGAGGGTCTCTGGCAGAAGGGGGTGGGACCAGGGCAAGTGCCGAGGTATGGTCCACTGGAGGAGCCTCACTGTTCCTCTCAGGCCATGCGGGGGGGGGGCTTATGGAGCTAAGACTGAATGCGTTTCAACATAGAGGGTCACCACAAAATTGTACATTGGCTCCCGGCTGGTCTGGGCCAGGGTTAAGGCAGCGGGGGCCGTTCCCTCACTGTTTCCAAGATGGCTTTGGGGGCCACATGAAACCACTTCGCGGGCCACATCCAGGCCCCAGGCCTTGTGTTTGACATGTCTGCTCTAAAAGAATGCAAATGACCAGCTGTCTGCAAGGAATATAAATCTTTCCACTCCCCACCATCTAGTCAGAGCTGAAGAAGCTTCTTGGATGAGAAGTGAAACATCCTCAAAGAAAAACAAGGAAGTCCAGTTGCCTCTTGAAAAAGCACCCTTGGGACAACCATGACCTGGATGATTGAGAATCTCCACAGACATTTAATTTTCAGGAAAATTCTCCTTAGTTCTACGTTGCTTCTCTCCTTGATTAGTTTCCATCCATTGTTTCTCATCTTGCCTTTTGGTGCTTTGGAAAATAAATCGATCCCCTCCTCTTTGTGGCAGCCTCCCAAATACTGGAATACAGCTATCAAGTCTATTAGGCATTCCTACCAATCTTTTTCTTTCCTGAACGCCTCCGTCATTTTGCCAGGGCCACAGGCTATTTCTGGTTCTGCTTTGAGGCTTAAAATCTAGGCTGCTGATCTTGCATGGATACGTTTCAGTTTTGAGTGGAAAAAATACATTAAGGTGCCTCCTGGCATCTCAAAGAGAAGCTCAAAGTTGTCATGGACTGCCAACCCTTTCATCAAACCTATGACAAAGTGGGGTTACACGCCATGAAAGCTTCTGCTGGAATTAATGTGTTATTTTTCAAAGGGCAACAAGATTTGGGGTTATTTGTGCAACAACAGGCTTAACAGAGCCGCTATTCTGGAAATGAACTGGAGGATAAAAATAGAGGAAAGAGATCAGCCCACTCAGGTCTGGGGATGTCTGCAATCATGTCATTAATTTTATTGACTTCACTTGATGTACAAGAGCACTATCTAAATCTTTCAGGAGTTTACAATAAAAAGACATTTAGAACAGGGCAGGATGAAGCGAATAACAAAACAGTCATGGAAAAAACGAGCAACATAGGAGTTAATTATTAAATTGAGCAGCTAAAACCAGCAGTTGAAAGCCTGTACAAAAAGAACATAGAACATAGAATACTAAGGTCGGAAGGGACCTTGGGGGTCTTCTAGTCCAGGGGTAGGCAACCTTGGCTCTTTTATGACTAGTGGACTTCAACTCCCAGAATTCCTGAGCCAGCCATGTTGAGGGGAAAGGGAGAGGTTTCCATGCTGAGCCATGCTGGCTCAGGAATTCTGGGAGTTGAAGTCCACGAGTCATAAAAGAGCCAAGGTTGCCTACCCCTGTTCTAGTCCAATGCTCTGCTCGAACAGGAGACCCTGTACTATTCCAGATAAATGGCTGCCCAGTTTCTTTTGAAACCTCCAAGGTTGGAGCACCACAGCCTCTGGAGGCAAGCCCTTTCACTGCTTAATTGTTTTAACTGTCCCAAAATTTCTCCTAAGCTCTAGGCTGGACCTTTTTTTTTGATAAGCTTCCACCTGTTACTTCTTGTCTCCCCTCAGGTGCTTTGGAAAATAACAGAATAACAGAGTTGGAAGGGACCTTGGAGGCCTTCCAGTTCAACTCCCTGGTCAAGTAGGAAACCTTATACTATTTCAGACAAATGGTTGTCCAAACTCTTTTTAAAAACCTCAGCGTTGGAGCACTCACAACTTCTGGAGGCAAGCCGTTCTACTAATTAATTGTTCTAACTGTGAGGAAATAGGTTGATCCCCTCTTCTTTGTGGCAGCCTCTCAAATATTGGAAGACTGCTGTCACGTCACCCTTAGTCCTTCTCTTTGTTAGACTAGATATACCTAGTTCCCACAACCGTTCATCATACAGTTTAACTTCCAGACTCCTCACCCAAATAGGAGGGGTTCCATTCACTCCAGCTGAAGAGGCATACTATGAGTCCCATTGGTTAAATGATTTTGGCTGGTGGGGTCCAGGGGAAGAGTTTTTTCTGCTGTGGCCCTTGCCCTCTGGAATATTCTCCCACTGGAGGTGAGGTTGACCTCCACTCTGCTGGCCTTCTGGAAGAGCCTTAATACCTTGTAGGAGGAGAAGAGATTGAGCTGGAAGGCGGGGTTAAATATGTCATCAGTTTAGAGTCATTGCGTTGTCACAAGAGACCTAAGTTCAACCCCCCCCACCCATATATTCCGTTGACCCTTATGTAGCATCAATTGAGCCTTGACCATTAGTTGATTAGATTCTTGTATTGGAGGTAACAATAATAAACTCTTCTGTGTTTTGAACTCCACGA